>NC_055965.1:37518562-37676062 GCF_018492685.1 Alosa sapidissima
GGGACAAAATATTAGCTATCAGTATAAGTATATATTTCCTGAATTTCCCCTTGGGGATCAATAAAGTATCTATCTATCTATCTATCTATCATATACTCTTTTGATCCCGTGAGGGACATTTGGTCTCTGCATTTATCCCAATCTGTGAATTAGTGAAACACACTCAGCACACAGTGAACACACAGTGAGGTGAAGCACACACTAATCCCGGCGCAGTAAGCTGCCTGCTACAACGGCGGCGCTCGGGGAGCAGTGAGGGGTTAGGTGCCTTGCTCAAGGGCACTTCAGCCGTGGCCCACTGGTCGAGGTTTGAACCGGCAACCCTCCGGTTACAAGTCCGAAGTGCTAACCAGTGGGCCACGGCACGGCAACCCTCCGGTTACAAGTCCAGAGTGCTAACCAGTGGGCCACGGCTGAAGTGCTAACCAGTGGGCCGCTGCTGAAGTGCTAACCAGTGGGCCGCGGCTGAAGTGCTAACCAGTGGGCCGCGGCTGAAGTGCTAACCAGTGGGCCGCGGCTGAAGCGCTAACCAGTGGGCCGCGGCTCCATAAGCAATTGTGTGTTTTTCATCAAAACGTGTTTTTCATTCGTCACGGTTCTCTCCACAACTGTTGCAATAGTGTGTTGCTGTCGCTCTGCATTGGTCATCTCTTTCGCTGCTCTGATTGGTTTTCAGTCTCTCCAATTGCTTCCGGAGGCATTTTGATCAGCATCTGTTGGTGACGCCCCTTCAGAAATGGGCTGTGAATGACACTTCCCCAGATCCACTCTCAGTTAACAACTGAGAAGGGTCTGGTGTCAACTAGGCTATTTTGTGAGGAGACTGATTGGATCATTTCTTCAATACTTTGAATTTAATAACAACTATAGCCACCAGGGGGAGACATATACCAGTGAGTTGATTTATTGACTCCAGGAATTCTATACTCAATTCATTCAACTGTATACATTTTTGCTGATAAAGTATATTAAAGTTGCAGTATGTAATTGTTGTCATACAAACATTATATAAAGTATTTAAACAGTAGCCCAATGAATTAAACATGTCTATTATTTCACTAGTTCATGTTTCAGATTTGCAAAAAGAGAAGAAAGCAAAGTGTCTGTGGCAAGGATTTCAACTGAAGATGGGAAGCTTGAGGGGAGGTGGTGGGTTGAAAGCGAGTGATCAAATCAGAACCACAGCTTTAACAGGTAGGCTGGGGGAATATCCTGATAAGAGTCTCAGGATAATGCTCACTCTAGCCAGACGGATGGCAAAAGTGTTCCGTTGACCTAATTCCTCTTGTTGTTTTTCTAGCTGTTTTTGATAGTCCAAGATCGTTCGTTTATACTGGTGAATTTTCTTAATATTCAGATAGAGCTGTTTCTGATTCTCCTGGACCTTGGCGAGAGCCTCCATGAGCTGCTCCTTGTGTTCCTTCAGAGAGAGCAGGTAGGCCATCTGAATACTGAGTGCCTGCTGCAGATCCTGGTGTTGCTCCATGAACGACCACAGACTGTCCACCAGCACTATCAGCTGCTGGGATCCGTCCTGCAAACACAAATGCACACATGGGTCTACTCAGTAACTCAAACATCTCCTGAGCAACTTCCTGTAACATGTCTAGTGGTTTAGACACAAATCTATATTTTAACTTTAGTTGTTAAACACACTTTTCATTTGTCAGACACAAATCAGGCCTTGACCCATACTTCCATTTTTTGCCAGAAGTTTCTTACCTCAGAGTGAGTTGTTGGCCCATCTGAAAAAGACACTGAGATGAAGCCAATCTCCTCCACCATCACCAACAGTTCCATCTCTTTGAACTCCTCCAGACTCTGTTCTCCTGTGCCCTGTGAGGAAAGAAATGTCCACCACTTGTTAAACATCTCCTGAGCAACTTCATGAGAGCCCATGAGTGGATACAGAAATGTTCAATTTAAAAAAGCAAGAACATACAGACAAATACAGCTCAAATACAAAATATGTTTTTGTGTGTACATATTTAACAAAGCACCACTAACGTTCATCTCCTGAATAACCTCCTGAGACCCAGTCAGTGCATTTACTTCAATCAGCACTCTTGTACATCTCTGAACTATATTTCTCTATATTTCTAAATTTCTCCACGATTATAAACACACAACATGTCAGAGTTATCTGACCGTGTAAATCTCCTCTGATAGGCTCTTCATCTTTGGGGCATATGTCTTGAGGAATCGACTCAAACCTCTGACGGGATACTCACTTTATCAATCTCCTCTGATAGACTCTTCATCTCTGGGACATATGGCTCGAGGACCCGCTCCAGGCGTGTGATCTTCTCCAGGTGTGTCTTGAGGTCTCCTGTGCTCATGGTGAAGTCAGGAGAGTGCATCACCTTGTTCCTCACCTCCGTCACACTCTCAATGAGCTAAGACAGGAAAGGGATGCATGTTGATGGGCAATCTCTGACATGGTCGGAACTTGGTTGGAAAGAGACTAAGGAACACATGTTGATGGGCAATCTCTGACATGGTCGGAACTTGGTTGGAAAGAGACTAAGGGACACATGTTGATGGGCAATCTCTGACATGGTCGGAACTTGGTTGGAAAGAGACTAAGGGACATGTTGATGGGCTCTGACATGGTTGGATCTTGGTTTGAAAGAGACTAAGGGACACATGTTGATGGGCAATCTCTGACATGGTCAGAACTTGGTTGGAAAGAGACTAAGGGACACATGTTGATGGGCTCTGACATGGTCGGTACTTGGTTGGAAAGAGACTAAGATGAGGTTGGAATGTAGGTGGGCTGAGGTTGTGAGATTTGGCTGACGTTGTGAGATGGTGGTTGGTTGAGGGCAGCTGTGGCCTACTGGTTAGCGCTTCGGACTTGTAACCAGAGGGTTGCCAGTTCGAACCCTGACCAGTAGGAACGGCTGAAGTGCCCTTGAGCAAGGCACCTAACCCCTCACTGCTCCCCGAGCGCCGTTGTTGTTGCAGGCAGCTCACTGTGCCGGGATTAGTGTGTGTTTCACCTCACTGTGTGTTTTACTGGGATTGGGATTAATTGCATTACATTTGGCTGACGCCTTTTTAACAAAGCGACCAAATGCAGAGCGACCAAATGCAGAAACCAAATTTCCCTTACGGGATCAAAAGATTATATATACTTATACTTATATACTTGCTTATACTGGTCTGAGTGCAATACTCAAGGGGTCCTATGGATAGGGGAAATTATCTCTTTGAAAAAGCTCTGGGAAACACGTAGACTTCAGTACTTCAGAAGGCTCTAGAAAAAGCTGTCCAGAACTGTTCCAGAACTATTCAGGATCCTCATAACCTTTTATTCTCCCAAACTTGAACACTTTCTATATCTTATTTCTCAGCAGTGCTTCAAAAGAATCGACCAACACAGCCTGATGAGAGCAGTGATGTCAAAGTAATCAGTGCTCAACTGGATACTCACCTTTTGGAGCCCGCTGGCTTTGATGAGTCTGTGGAAGTGAGTGCAGCGACTCATCAGGTTGATGAGAGCCGCAATGTCAAAGTCATCAAACTTGACATGAGTCTTGTGGCCACCTGGCATGTACACCTGTTGGAACAGAGCATGACTTGTGTTGCCCACCTTCTGGGTGACAGTATTACTGTGTCTGTGAGAGTGATAGAGTCCCTTCTGGGTGACAGTATTACAGTGTCTGTGAGAGTGATAGAGTCCCTTCTGGGTGACAGTGTGACAGTATTCCTGTGTCTGTGAGAGTGATAGAGTCCCTTCTGGGTGACAGTATTCCTGTGTCTGTGAGAGTGATAGAGTCCCTTCTGGGTGACAGTGTGACAGTATTCCTGTGTCTGTGAGAGTGATAGAGTCCCTTCTGGGTGACAGTGTGACAGTGTCTGTGAGAGTTTTATTGCAGTATTATGGTGATAGAGTCCCTTCTGGGTGACAGTATTCCTGTGTCTGTGAGAGTGATAGAGTCCCTTCTGGGTGACAGTATTGCAGTGTCTGTGAGAGTGATAGAATCCCTTCTGGGTGACAGTATTACTGTGTCTGTGAGAGTGATAGAGTCCCTTCTGGGTGACAGTGTGACAGTATTCCTGTGTCTGTGAGAGTGATAGAGTCCCTTCTGGGTGACAGTGTGACAGTGTCTGTGAGAGTTTTATTGCAGTATTATGGTGATAGAGTCCCTTCTGGGTGACAGTATTCCTGTGTCTGTGAGAGTGATAGAGTCCCTTCTGGGTGACAGTATTCCTGTGTCTGTGAGAGTGATAGAGTCCCTTCTGGGTGACAGTGTTGCAGTGTCTGTGAGAGTTTTATTGCAGTATTATGGTGCTGGAGAGTTTTATTGCAGTATTGTGGTGCTGGAGAGTTTTATTGCAGTATTGTGGTGCTGGAGAGTTTTATTGCAGTATTGTGGTGCTGGAGAGTTTTATTGCAGTATTATGGTGCTGGAGTACCTTGGCCGCCTCCCACTTCTCCTCTGGCCAGCGCTGTGGGACTCCCCTGAGACTTGTGATTGGCCAGCAGCTCACGACTCCACTTTGAACACAACTCACATACAGAGGGAAGCTACAGCCACCCCAAACACACACACAGACATTTGGACAAACACTCTTACCCTCTCATACAGTAAGGAAACAACCCAAATACACAAATAATTATTTACTTGCTGGAATTATCTATTGCCTTCGAAGATGTGACTGAGGAGGCTTTTAAAATGAACTGGTCAACATGATCTACTCATATTAATACTACTACTGCTGCTACTACTATTAATAGTCTTAGTCTTGCTGGGGCCAATAGCTTGTGGTTGTATGAAGGCGGGGTTAATCTTGCTGGGGCCAATAGCTTGTGGTTGTATGAAGGCGGGGTTAATCTTGCTGTGGCCAATAGCTTGTGGTTGTATGAAGGCGGGGTTAATCTTGCTGATACCTGTATAGAAACCTAGACGCATTGTACTGTATGTTGAGTTCTATTAGGTGGCATATGTCAATGTGGCTGCTATATTGCTGGGGGCAAACACCTTACTGTCTATGGGCAGCACTTGGGGGCAAACACCTTATTGTTTATGGGCAACACTTGGGGGCAAACACCTTACTGTCTATGGGCAGCACTTGGGGGCAAACACCTTATTGTTTATGGGCATCACTTGGGGGCAAACACCTTACTGTCTATGGGCAACACTTGGAGGCAAACACCTTATTGTTTATGGGCAACACTTGGAGGCAAACACCTTACTGTCTATGGTGACGTGTTGCCAGAACACCAACCGTATGGACCCCAGAGCGATAGCACAAAATCAATACGTCTTACAAGGCGAAAACGCAGAAAGGCTAGATTCAGCGCTAGCTATCAAGGTAATCTCTCTGATCTAGAAAATATGATTAGACAAATTAGGAAAGAAACTGACCAGGAATTGAATCGTAATGTTAAACCAATGACCTTGCAACCTACTCTTGAATTAAGTTCACCTGAAAGTGTGGAAGTGAATGAATGTGTTGAAGCAGATGTTGAACAATGTGCAGGATTACTAAACCAGATCACCCTGACCTCAGAAATAGTTGATGATTATTGAATGTGAATAAAAGAATGGAAAATGAACCATAACTGCAAACAATGACCTCATAATAAATAATAAAGTGCGATGAATGAAATGTATCATTACAAGTATTTTAGTAGCCTGACCTTGTAAAGTCTAGGGAATTATGCATGTAAAGAATTGTATGTCTCAAACTGTGAAATGGGTAAAGTGCCTTAAACTGTTTAAATGAATGTATTCAGATTGCATTGTGTGAAGAGTTAATGCCATAAGTGTTTGTAACCTGTAAGAATGTAACCGATCTCTCTTGATGACTGTAAAAGTGTATGTTGCTAATTGTAATGTGTCACATGGTTATAATTGCCATTGAATGTAAACTGTTTGTGTAACCTCTGGAAACTATCTGTAAACCTGAATGTAATGTATCATCTCCGAAATGTAACCTGGAGAAGTATGTTAATGCGTGTCATCTTAAATTGTTGGTTAAGATCAGTGACTTCTAGAATGTATTAGCTATCGTGAGAATTTTCCCAGCTAACGTGAGAATATTCCCAGCCATCGTGGGAACTTCTAGAAGGTTCTAAACTGTCGTGGGAGAATAGGATTGATTTGTCTCAGGAATGTGTGGGGGAGGTCAAGTCCACCTAGTATAAATAGGGGCCGAACTAAACGATCGGGCTGCTTCTTCTCTTTTCTTCTACTGCTACGTGCTTTTTGCTGTTACGCTTCATTGTTAGGATTCGTTGTCCGTACTTCGTTGAGAAGCCAAGTGTTGGAACTTTGTTGCCAGGCTGAAGCCGCGGACCGTAACTCCGCACCACCTGTTGCCGGGATCGCACTGCTACTCCGACAGTGAGAGACTGCAGAACGATAATCAGCGGAGTTTTCCCTTTTTGAGGACTTACTCTTTTTCTCCGTTTGTGGATTACTATTGTATTCTCTTCTCCGTTTGTGGATTACTACTTTTATTGTACTCTCTTTTGTGGATTTACTCTTTTTATATTTTCTACAACATTGTAACCTGCAAGTGGATATTACGCCGCATTTTGTTAACATCCCCAAAGTGCTGAAAAGTAAAGAACTCATGTAACCTTGGCATCCAATTCTTCAAGCAGTATTTTTGTCTTTTCTTGGTTTTTTGTGAGTGTGTGTGTGTGTGTGTGTGTGTAGGAGTGTGTGTGTGTGTGTGAGTGTGTGTGTGTGTGTGTGTTTGTGTGTGTGTGTGTGTGTGTGTGTGTGTGTGTGTGTGTGTGAGTGTGTGTGTAGGAGTGTGTGTGTGTGTGTGTGTGTGTGTAGGAGTGTGTGTGTGTATGTGTGAGTGAATGGCTATGTGTGTGTGTGCGTGTGTGTGTGTGTGTGTGTGTGTGTTTGTTTATAAATTGGAAAGTTTCCCAGGACTCTGTGGTATGATGACACCTTCCTGTTTAAATATAACTCACTTCCTTTTTTTCTGTGTTAATACGTGTTCTCTGCTGCTTGTTTCTCATCTGGCAGCATTACGTTGTTCTAGTGACATCGCCCGTGGTTGCAGGAATACACCCCGCAAGTGAGCACGTCTAAGCACACAGAGCAGACCAGGAAGGAATCTGTCACAGTGAGTCTATTCTGCATGACTTGTCTTTTTGTCACCATATGACTTATAGCTCTCATGTGTCCTTTAAGTGGAGAATGTATTTTTGTCAGTCAACTAATAGCTGTTTCTGGTCCTTTGGGTGTTGCTCAGAGTTTGCACACAAAAAAAAACTGTGAATCTCAATACATGGGAAACAAACATGTATGCTTGGACTAAACCGTTTCTTGGTGTTTTATGACCCCAACGTTGTCTTCAAGGCAGCGCTGCCTGGAAGGCACTAGGGCTAGGCATGGGTTAGGGTTAGGGTTAGGTGCCTTTAAGTCAGCGCTGCCTGGAAGACGACGTTGGGGGCATAAAACACAATTGAGCGACTAAACCGTCAACAAACATAGTCATCAACAAACATATACGCTTGGACTAAACCATCAACAAGTCATCAACAAACATGTACGCTTGGACTAAACCATCAACAAACACAGAGCCTCAGGAGAAAGGAGAGGAAAGGAGAGAGGACTTTGCCTAAAACATGTTACCATGTTACAACATGGACTGTGCATATGTGTGTGTGAGTGTGTGTGTGTGTGTGTGTGTGTGTGTTTGTGTGTGTGTGTGTTTGTGTGCGTGTGTGTGTGTTTGTGTGTGTGTGTGTGTGTGTGTGTTTGTGTGCGTGTGCATGTGTTTGTGTGTGTGTGTGTGTGCATGTGTTTGTGTGTGTGTGTGTGTGTGTGTGTGTGCATGTGTTTGTGTGTGTGTGTGTGTGTGTGTGTGTGTGTGTGTGTGCATGTTATGTTGACACATTTGATAGCTTAGAATAGCCATATGTGTAGGGATTTTTTTCACTTTGGAGAGCAAAACTGTCATGATGAAAAAAATGGTATGGTTTTGCAATGAATGTATTTCTGGTATGATTCGTTCCCCCTGCAAAAATATGTTAGGCATACACTAAAACCGCTATCATTTCACGGCTGTCTTGATGGCACTTTTATAGCTGTAAAAATGGACAAGGTCCAGCTGGACTTACAACGTCGGTTGGGCTATCGGTGTGTTCAAGCGCATGGGGAAAGAACATCATAATTCTCGTCACCTAACGTGGGAATAAGAGCAGATCTTTTGGTACATTCATGCCATCTGGGAATATCAGGGACCGCCTGTGATTGCGTTGCTTTTCCCACTGCGAGTTTTCATGTGTGAAAAACATGGATGCTACAACAAAGGTTAAAACATATTCTCGCTAATCTTAAATACAACTGTATTTGCTTGAACATATGGTGTAAGACACTTGTGAAAGAAGGATATGCAGCTTTCAAGTGACAGAAACGGCAAATTCCCAAGTTCACATTAAAGTTGTTGGACACAAGAGTCCACATGGGCTACAAATGAACTACAATGTTGGGACGGCAGTGGTTTTGCAGGGTCAGTATTTACAAGGCCGCAACTAGATTCCTTGAAATGATTTCCCATCATGCACTAGATGTACTAACAGGAACAAACGATAGCCTACTCATATCTAAGTCATATTGTTGTGCTTCTGCGGCACTGTTTCATGTGTGACATCCATAACCGATATATAGTTGTTCTGTCACACGGAATCGCCAATATAATCTATAGGAAACAAAATAACAAATAATCATATAGGCCAGTGTTTCCCAAACTTTTTATCTAGGGACCCACTTTTTAAAAATGACGATCGCGACCCATCTCACTCCAGATCTAACATGCAACCTGCATGCAATCATATTGTTTTAGGCCACAGGTTCTCAAACTTTTCTTGGGGGTATTCTCACATGCTACACAGTTGTCACTCTTAAGCATAGTAAGCTGTTCCTAAAGAGAAATGTTGTAGGCTACGTTGCGTTGCAGACAAATGGATCCATAACACTGTCAATTCCTATGTAAATATAGCAAGTAACTCAAGTCGTTATATTGTAGCCTAATTGTGGTTGTTTGATGTTGTGGCAAGCTATGGCTTTTGCACAACAGTCAAAAGATATTGCACCTTTATTGTAGCCTAGTAGAGTTTGCAAGGTGGAAAACAAGAGGAACATGTTTAAAATGTCCATTTAAATAGTAGGCTAATATAATGCACTGTTGAGTGATTTAAATCCGAAATAATAAGGAATGTGAGGAGGTTGCTATTTACTTTAAAGAGTGCATCTACAATTGAAACTATCTACAGCCTATGACGCAAATTGAATAGCCATGTCTGGTATACGCATGTCTGCTTTAGTTTACTAGATTTGAATCGGTCAAGTTGAAGAGCTGGTGTCCGTTAATGTTTGTGCAAATAGGCTTATTCATGTCCCTTGCATTTTGCAACTGCGAGGTCCATGGCAGGCGCCCCACAGAAATGTTTAATTTTGTGAGTGAGATGTCCACGCTGTCCCTTCTGCGACGCGTTCTCCCCCCAGTTTCAGAGCTCTTCTAAATGCAAAATTGCACAAAGGGACGTGACTGTGGTAAACAAGCTATATCCTAATAGAAAACTGATAGCTTTTCTGCTATATCCTAATAGAAAACTGATAGCTTTTCTGCTATATCCTAATAGAAAACTGATAGCTTTTCTGGCTAAGTTAGGCCTATTAGACAACATAAATTGTGCTGATGACCCATATCAAATCTCCTGCGACCCACCCGTGGGTCGCGACCCAGACTTTGGGAAACACTGATATAGGTTACAGCTGTAGCATAGTTTACCACCTTCCTGTTTGGAGCTGGAGAGAGCTCAATATTGTTTTTTATATTGCTCATGTCACTATTTACATGAGCAATATAAAAAAATCTTTAAATAAGACTTGCGATCATATCATATTTTGGGGCAGCCGTGGCCTACTGGTTAGCGCTTCGGACTTGTGACTGGAGGGTTGCCGATTCGAACCCCAACCAGTAGGAACGGCTGACTCACTCACTGCTCCCCGAGCGCCGCTGTTGATGCAGGCAGCTCACTGCGCCGGGATTAGTGTGCGCTTCACCTCACTGTGTGTTCACTGTGTGCTGCGTGTGTTTCACTAATTCACAGATTGGGTTAAATGCAGAGACCAAATTTCCCTCACAGGATCAAAAGAGTAAATATACTTATGGCGACCAGGAGAGACAGGAGATGCAGCAATACCAGTGTGGGAAGAATTGCAAGTCAAATGGAGATGAGAAAAGAGAGAGAGAGAAGAGGGGATGAGAAGAGAGAGAGAGAGAAGAGGGGATGAGAAGAGAGAGAGAGAAGAGGGGATGAGAAAAGAGAGAGAGAGAAGAGGGGATGAGAAGAGAGAGAGAGAGAAGAGGGGATGAGAAGAGAGAGAGAGAAGAGGGGATGAGAAGAGAGAGAGAGAGAAGAAAGGATGAGAAGAGAGAGAGAGAAGAGGGGATGAGAAAAGAGAGAGAGAAGAGGGGATGAGAAGAGAGAGAGAGAGAAGAAAGGATGAGAAAAGAGAGAGAGAAGAGGGGATGAGAAGAGAGAGAGAGAGAAGAAAGGATGAGAAGAGAGAGAGAGAAGAGGGGATGAGAAAAGAGAGAGAGAAGAAAGGATGAGAAGAGAGAGAGAGAAGAAAGGATGAGAAAAGAGAGAGAGAAGAGGGGATGAGAAGAGAGAGAGAAGAAAGGATGAGAAAAGAGAGAGAGAAGAGGGAATGAGAAAAGAGAGAGAGAGAAGAAAGGATGAGAAGAGAGAGAGAGAGAAGAAAGGATGAGAAGAGAGAGAGAGAAGAGGGAATGAGAAAAGAGAGAGAGAGAAGAAAGGATGAGAAGAGAGAGAGAAGAAAGGATGAGAAGAGAGAGAGAGAAGAGGGAATGAGAAAAGAGAGAGAGAGAAGAAAGGATGAGAAAAGAGAGAGAGAAGAAAGGATGAGAAAAGAGAGAGAGAAGAGGGAATGAGAAAAGAGAGAGAGAGAAGAAAGGATGAGAAGAGAGAGAGAGAGAAGAAAGGATGAGAAGAGAGAGAGAGAAGAGGGAATGAGAAAAGAGAGAGAGAGAAGAAAGGATGAGAAGAGAGAGAGAGAGAAGAAAGGATGAGAAGAGAGAGAGAAGAAAGGATGAGAAAAGAGAGAGAGAAGAGGGGATGAGAAAAGAGAGAGAGAAGAGGGGATGAGAAGAGAGAGAGAGAGAAGAAAGGATGAGAAGAGAGAGAGAGAAGAGGGGATGAGAAGAGAGAGAGAGAAGAGGGAATGAGAAAAGAGAGAGAGAGAAGAAAGGATGAGAAGAGAGAGAGAGAAAAGAAAGGATGAGAAGAGAGAGAGAGAAGAAAGGATGAGAAGAGAGAGAGAGAGAAGAAAGGATGAGAAAAGAGAGAGAGAAGAAAGGATGAGAAGAGAGAGAGAGAAGAGGGAATGAGAAAAGAGAGAGAGAGAAGAAAGGATGAGAAAAGAGAGAGAGAGAAGAGGGGATGAGAAAAGAGAGAGAGAGAAGAAAGGATGAGAAAAGAGAGAGAGAGAAGAAAGGATGAGAAGAGAGAGAGAGAGAATAGGGGATGAGAAGAGAGAGAGAGAGAAGAAAGGATGAGAAGAGAGAGAGAGAGAAGAGGGGATGAGAAGAGAGAGAGAAGAGGGGATGAGAAAAGAGAGAGAGAGAAGAGGGGATGAGAAAAGAGAGAGAGAGAAGAAAGGATGAGAAGAGAGAGAGAGAGAAGAGGGGATGAGAAGAGAGAGAGAGAGAAGAAAGGATGAGAAGAGAGAGAGAAGAGGGGATGAGAAAAGAGAGAGAGAAGAAAGGATGAGAAAAGAGAGAGAGAGAAGAAAGGATGAGAAAAGAGAGAGAGAAGAGGGGATGAGAAAAGAGAGAGAGAAGAAAGGATGAGAAGAGAGAGAGAAGAAAGGATGAGAAAAGAGAGAGAGAAGAGGGGATGAGAAGAGAGAGAAGAAAGGATGAGAAAAGAGAGAGAGAGAAGAAAGGATGAGAAAAGATAAGGTAAGAGACACAGAGGAGAGTCTGTTAGTTTTATTATGTGATAATGTGTGTGTGAGAGAATGTGTGTGTGCTGGGTATCGAGTTTGTGTGTGTGTGTGTGTGTGTGTGTGTGAGTGTGTTTGTAAATGGGAAAACTTCCAATACTCATAATTTATTTACCCAATACTGTGGTTTCTACTTGTGACATTCTGACATCCTGTTTTGCTACACGTGGCTTCCTCTTCTCTGTGTCTAGACCACTTATCTGCTGCTCGCTTCTCATGACAGCATCACAGTGTCCTGGTGACATCGCCCGTGTGTGTCTGTAGAGTCAGATGAACACGTCGAACCACGCGGATTGACTGGACCAGGAAGGAGTCCGTCACAGTGAGTCTGTTCCACATGATTTATAGCTTCAAGCTGAGAGTACGAATGTCTTTTTGTCAGGGTCAGCAAACAGCTCTTTTTGGTCCTTTTGATCCTTTTGGTGTTGCTCAGTATTTCCACACACAAACATGAAAACGTAAACAAACATAAAACATCAACAAACATGTACGCGCGCGCACACACACACACACGCGCGCACACACACATACACATGCACACACACGCACACACACACACGCATGCACACACACGCACACGCGCGCGCGCGCACACACACACACACACACACACACACAGAGCCATGGTCAGTTTCTGCTACTTTATAGTGCACATGTAGCCACACACACACGTGCACAAACACACACACGCGCATGCACACACACGCACACACGCACACGCACACACACACACACGCGCATGCACACACGCGCGCGCGCGCACACACACACACACACACACACGCACACGCACGCGCGCATATACACACACACATACACACAGAGCCATTGTCAGTTCCTGCTACTTTATAGTGCACATTAACATTAAACATAAAGTTTGTTGTTAAAAAGACTCCAGAAAGAATAGGTTGAAGTCTATGAGGTTTTCTAAATCAAAATAAAGCCACAACAAAAATGTTTACATCATAATGAAAGAAGGGTAAGACATAATTAAATCTAACAGACAGACTAGTTATAATGAATTAATATCAATACCAATACAGTACACTTGCGCAGTTATTTCTTAGGACTTTATTGTGTCTGTGATGTGAAGGCATGTAGCATCATCCACAATTAGTTGTAATGACTTTTTACCCAAGATTGTATTTTACTGGTGAGCTAATTATGAGAAATAAACTACATTGCAGACACCTGTCTGAGGTGTGAAGGATGATCTGTATGTGATCATTTGTCTGAGGTATGAAGGATGATCTGTATGTGATCATCTGTCTGAGGTGTGAAGGATTATCTGTATGTGATCATTTGTCTGAGGTCAGAGGGGGATGATTTGAAATCATTTGTCTGAGGCATGAATGATGATCTGTATTGAATCATTTGTCTGAGGTGTGAAGGATGATCTATTTGGAATCATTTGTCTGAGGTGTGAAGGATGATCTATATGGAATCATTTGTCTGAAGGATGATCTATATGGAATCCTTTGTCTAAGGTGAGAAGGATGATCTGTATGGAATCATTTGTCTGAGGTGTGAAGTATGATCTATATGGAATCATTTGTCTGAGGTGTGAAGTATGATCTATATGGAATCATTTGTCTGAGGTGTGAAGGATGATCTGTAATCATTTGTCTGAGGTATGAAGGATGATCTATATGGAATCATTTGTCTGAAGGATGATCTGTATGGAATCATTTGTCTGACGTGTGAAGGATGATCTGTATGTGATCATTTGTCTGAGGTGTGAACGATGATCTGTATTTGATCATTTGTCTGAGGTGTGAAGGATGATCTATATGGAATCATTTGTCCGAAGGATGATCTGTATGTGATCATTTGTCTGGAGGTGTGAAGGATGATCTGTATGGAATCATTTGTCTGATGTGTGAAGGATGATCTGTATGGAATCATTTGTCTGAGGTGTGAAGGATGATCTGTATGTGATCATTTGTCTGAGGTGTAAAATAACGACCTGTATTTGATCATTTGTCTGATGTGTGAAGGATGATCTGTAAACATTTGTCTGAGGCATGAAGGATGATCTGTATTGAATCATTTGTCTGAGGTGTGAAGGAGGATCTATATGGAATCATTTGTCTGAGGTGTATAAGTATGATCTATATGGAATCCTTTGTCTAAGGTGAGAAGGATGATCTGTATGCAATCATTTGTCTGAGGTGTGAAGTATGATCTATATGGAATCATTTGTCTGAGGTGTGAAGTATGATCTATATGGAATCATTTGTCTGAAGGATGATCTGTATGGAATCATTTGTCTGATGTGTGAAGGATGATCTGTATGTGATCATTTGTCTGAGGTGTGAACGATGATCTGTATTTGATCATTTGTCTGAGGTGTGAAGGATGATCTATATGGAATCATTTGTCTGAAGGATTATCTGTATGGAATCATTTGTCTGAGGTATGAAGGATGATCTATATGGAATCATTTGTCTGAAGGATGATCTGTATGGAATCATTTGTCTGAGGTGTGAAGGATGATCTGTATGTGATCATTTGTCTGAGGTGTGAATGATGATCTGTATTTGATCATTTGTCTGAGGTGTGAAGGATGATCTATATGGAATCATTTGTCTGAAGGATTATCTGTATGGAATCATTTGTCTGAGGTATGAAGGATGATCTATATGGAATCATTTGTCTGAAGGATGATCTGTATGGAATCATTTGTCTGAGGTATGAAGGATGATCTATATGGAATCATTTGTCTGAAGGATGATCTGTATGTGATCATTTGTCTGATGTGTGAAGGATGATCTGTATGGAATCATTTGTCTGAGGTGTGAAGGATGATCTGTATGGAATCATTTGTCTGAGGTGTAAAATAACGACCTGTATTTGATCATTTGTCTGATGTGTGAAGGATGATCTGTAATCATTTGTCTGAGGCTTGAAGGATGATTTGTATGGAATCATTTGTCTGAGATATGAAGGATGATCTGTAATGATCTGTAATCATTTATCTGAGGTGTGAAGAATTATCTGTAATCATTTGTCTGAGGCATGAAGGATGATCTGTATGTGATTATTTGTCTGAGGCGTGAAGGATGATCTATATGGAATCATTTGTCTAAGGTGTGAAAGATGATCTGTAATCATTTGTCTAAGGTGTGAAAAATGATCTGTAATAATTTGTCTGAGGTGTGAAGGATGATCTGTATTTGATCATTTGTCTGAGGTGTGAAGGATGATCTGTATGGAATCATTTGTCTGAGGTGTGAAGGATGATCTGTATGGAATCATTTGTCTGAGGTGTGAAGGATGATCTATATGTGATCATTTGTCTGAGGTGTGTGGTCATTTGTCTGAGGTGTGAAGGATGATCTGTATGGAATCATTTGTCTGAGGTGTGAAAGATGATCTGGAATCATTTGTCTGAAGGATGATCTATATGGAATCATTTGTCTGAGGTGTGAAGGATGATCTGTATGTGATCATTTGTCTGAAGGATGATCTGTATGTGATCATTTGTCTGAGGTGTGAAGGATGATCTGTATTTGATCATTTGTCTGAGGTGTGAAGGATGATCTGTATGTGATCATTTGTCTGAGGTGAGAAGGATGATCTGTATGGAATCATTTGTCTGAGGTGTGAAGGATGATCTGTATGTGATCATTTGTCTGAGGTGTGTGGTCATTTGTCTGAGGTGTGAAGGATGATCTGTATGTGATCATTTGTCTGAAGGATGATCTGTATGGAATCATTTGTCTGAGGTGTGAAGGATGATCTGTAATCATTTGTCTGAAGGATGATCTATATGGAATCATTTGTCTGAGGTGTGAAGGATGATCTGTATGGAATCATTTGTCTGAGGTGTGAAGGATGATCTGTATTTGATCATTTGTCTGAGGTGAGAAAGATGATCTGTAATCATTTGTCTGAGGTGAGAAGGATGATCTGTATGTGATCATTTGTCTGAGGTTTAAAATAACGACCTGTATTTGATCATTTGTCTGATGTGTGAAGGATGATCTGTAATCATTTGTCAGAGGTGTGAAGGATGATCTGTAATCATTTGTCTGAGGCTTGAAGGATGATTTGTATGGAATCATTTGTCTGAGATATGAAGGATGATCTGTAATGATCTGTAATCATTTATCTGAGGTGTGAAGAATTATCTGTAATCATTTGTCTGAGGCATGAAGGATGATCTGTATGTAATCATTTGTCTGAAGTGTGAAGGATGATCTGTATGTAATCATTTGTCTGTGTGAAGGATAATCTGTATATTATCATTTGTCTAAGGTGTGAAGGATGATCTGTATGTAATCATTTGTCTTTTCTTTTGACTTGTGTTTTCTTCTCAGACAATTTTGTTAACAATTATTTTACAGGTCATCAGAATGACAGATCCTCTGACTGGTGATCAACCTTCACTCCAGTCTCCTGTAGTCTTAGACCAGCCTCTTGTAGTCTTAAACCAGTCTGGTGTAGTCTTAGACCAGTCCCCTCCAGTCTTAAACCAGTCTCACCCAGTCTTAGACCAGTCTTCTGTAGTCTTAGACCAGTCTCATGTAGTTCTAGACCAGTCTCCTGTAATTCTAGATCAGTCTCCTCTAGTCTTAAACCAGTCAGGTGCAGTCTTAAACCAGTCTCCTCTAATCTTAGACCAGTCAGGTCCAGTCTTAAACCAGTCAGGTGCAGTCTTACAGCAGTCTCCTCTAGTCTTAAACCAGTCATGTGCAGTCTTAGACCAGACAGGTGCAGTCTTAGACCAGTCTCCTCTAGTCTTAAACCAGTCAGGTGCAGTCTTAGACCAGTCTCCAGTCTTAAACCAGTCAGGTGCAGTCTTACAGCAGTCTCCTCTAATCTTAAACCAGTCAGGTGCAGTCTTAGACCAGTCAGGTGTAGCTTTGGACCAGTCTCCAGTCTTAAACCAGTCAGGTGCAGTCTTGGACCAGTCTCCAGTCTTAGACCAGTCAGGTGCAGTCTTAAACCAGACAGGTGCAGTCTTAGACCAGTTTCCTCTAGTCTTAAACCAGTCTCCTCCAGTCTTAAACCAGTCAGGTGCAGTCTTACAGCGCTGTCCTCCAGGAGTCTCGTCCAGCATCTCAGCTCAGGATGGAGGCTCAGTTAATGCTCCTGCTGTCACTGGCTGCTGCATCACTGGGCCAGTGACCTTCAACTTCAGTAAAGGTAGCTCTCTCTCTCTCACACTCAGACACACACACGTACACACACACACACACACACAAAATGAGAAGCGTAATTAGCTGTTACACTCAGTGCTAAGTACTGAGCACTGTAGTGTGGACTGATTCTTGTGTCATCCTTTCACCTGATAGAGAGCTGCAGAAAGTCTTCAGTTTCTCCTGCTCACTCATCTTCTCCTCACACAGAACACCCTGCAGATGGGACACAAGCCACACCTCAACAGCATGCTCCTCTCACCCAAGGTTAGTCAACGTTAGCAGAACGTTAGCACAACCTTTGCACAACCTACAGATAGGAAACAAGCCACACCTCAACAGCCTGCTCCTCTCACCCAAGGTTAGTCAACGTTAGCAGAACTTTGAAAACACACCAAAAACATACTAAAACCAATTTTATTAAGGGGCTCTTAATTTGTAAATCAGGCCCTTGTACCTTAAATGCCATTCTAAGGCGGGAGTGTGAAACCCCTTAATCTTAAATTTAAGGTGTCTATTTGTTGTGATTAAGAGGGTAATTAAGATCAATTTAAGTATATCTTAATTTCATTTTAAGGTGTTAATTCAGGGATTGCTTGATTAAGGGGGAAATTAAGGGGGGTTTGAAAAAAGTAAGATGTAAAGTCAGTAGGCTTTTCTCCTTAATCAACCTTTCTACTAAATTTCTACTTAAAAAAAATAATTATAGAAGGGTTTTAAGGTCAAAAGTAATGCACTAATAAGAGATGCGATTAAGGGGTTTGGTTTCATAGTGTCAGTCTTAACAAACACCAGCCACGGTAGTCAATGTTAGCCAGCACCTGTGTTAGTTTACATCAGCCACCTCAGTGTAACTTACTCAAGGTAGTCAATTTTAGCCAGCACCTGTGTAAGTTAACATCAGCCAGTCTCAGTGTCACTTACCCAAGGTTACCCAATGTTAGCATTAGCCAAGAATATCTTGGCACGTCAGCTTTCTCCACCTAAGGTTAGCCAATGTTACCACATCAGTGTTAGCCAACACCTCAGTATAATTTATCCAGCGTTAGTAACCACCTTTACTTACCCAAAGTTAGCCAATACAGGGCTTCCAGCTGTCATGCATTGTGTGACTCATTCATTCGATTGGCTCCAGCAAAGTCCTTTTAGGCAAGTCCATCTAATAACTAAATGTCAGCGAACATCAGCCACCTCAGTGTAAGTTACCTACAGTCACGACCTTTGAAGTTATAATACCGTGGATTGAAAGTATAGAAGTTATAATACTGTGGAAAGTATAGAAGTTATCGGAACGTCACATATTACCAACCACCACCTATGTCTAACCTTTTTTTCGGTTTTTGCTTATTTTTCGCTTGCTCTGTCATGACGAATGTTTGAGAAACTCCATCGCTACCTTTTTCTAGCCGGTGCCTGGCGTGTATGTGTATTTGAATGCAGTAAAGCAATTCGTTACACTCGTTATACTTCCTGACACTGAGGCCGTCGGCCCGCCGGCCCACAGTTGCAAGGGTGGTTTTTCCGCTCACAGGCGCTAGGGGGAAGCGAGACGGCCACCATTCAACCCACGAAAAAAGTCATATAACCATTCCAATGACTCTGAAGCTGGTAAATTAAGGTAAATTAAGCTAAAAAACTTGCATACTAAGCTAAAAAACCTGCATAGTGTGCCTTTAATATTCATTTCTATACAAACTAAGACGGCGGATTCCTAAAGAAACGCAAGCACCCACACCAAAAGTTTATCTAAAGAGCTGTAAACAGTGTTGTAAGACTGTGTGTACAAATCCGCTTGAAGCTCCAGTGGAATTTTGAATTGCGACGAGAATTCTCGGGCTAACTGTTGATGTGCCGTGAGAAAGGTTGGGAATAAGCACCCACCAGTGGGGTGTACTACGAATCTCGATTAGTGGGTTGGCGAGGTATGTTGCGTTCAAAGGCAGGCTATGCTGTGACACGAAAGTGGATCTGTTTTAGTGTCGCTATATCACCATGGTATCTTATGCTGTCAACCAAACCTGGTCGGGAGGAGGTTATGTGCTAAGTTATTGCTCAAATCGTGTAATCTACCGCACACTGACCAATCAATTGTCTTAAAAACTAAGTTATCTCACGTGTAGGATTCTGTCATATATCTTACAGGTGGAGCTCCGCCTCTACTAATATTTTGGATCTCGAATGCACTTTAATAGTGCTGTGCATGCAAATATCCCACTATGGACGTGCATACAGTGGGTCCCAGTTAAAAATTGACACTTCATTCACGATCATGGTGAATGGTGAAATGTAAGTACAACTGCAGCCGCTTGGGGGCAGCATAGTCCGCTGTGGAGTTCCACGGTCGAATCAGACGGCGCATTCGACAGCAAGGGCTGTGATTGGCCGAGTTTTCAGTGCGTTTCTCTGTGTTTTTAGCAGCCCCTGCAACATGCTAGTCCACTGTAGCCTAAGCCTTGTACATAATGTTAAACATAGTTTTGGATTCAGTGGCAAGATTTCTTGATTGTACAGTGTCTGTCTCTCAGTAATGTTTTAAAATGAGAGCTTCGTCAGCTGGCAGTAGGCTACTTTGTCGGTAGTCATGAGAAGTTCGCT
Source organism: Alosa sapidissima (assembly GCF_018492685.1). Lineage (NCBI taxonomy): Eukaryota > Metazoa > Chordata > Actinopteri > Clupeiformes > Clupeidae > Alosa > Alosa sapidissima. Next base: position 37,538,316 of record NC_055965.1, read on the forward strand.
TGCTAACAGAACATAAATATGCTGCCCAGAAACCTTGTGAATAGTTCTGATTTTTTTTTACTACACTAACGAGGTTGAAATATAGACTTTGCCTACAGCATCTCCTTAACAGTAATGTTAACAAAATGACAGCATTCATATGACAAAGAAAAACGAATTCGGTCACTCAAGACTATATATAAAGGCCTAGGCCTATTGTTATCATTTTTTGCAAGGTGTTGCTCCTGGCAATACTTGTTTATAAGACGTTTGGTGATTAATTGATAGCTGTTTTTGGGACACGTTAAACGTTCTTTATAATGAGCGCATCCGGGGAGTAAAACGACTGTTACGCGCTGTTACAACTGTAGGCTACAATGATTGCAATACAAAAATATGCGCGTGTTAGTTTAGTTAGTTTTGTGATGTTTTGCACTTTTGCCTCATGTGTTTTCAGGTTTGAGGGCTTTTTTGGCAAGATTGACCTTGGTTAGACTCTGCATATGTTATTTCTCCGTATGAAAAATAAAGTCAATTTTCGACACACGTCTGTTATTAGTTCAATAACAAGTGTTGCTTGTTAAAACATGTGACTAGTGAAACTCAAATGATTTTAGAAATATTTAGCCAAAGCCAAAAAGTGTTAGAGAGAAGGAGAGACGCCGGTGCAGCTCAGATGTCTTCTTAATTTTCTTTATTCTTTAGTAAAAGGTGCAGAACATTATTAAACTTTGACTAACGTTTCGATGTTCGTTAGTCAAAAACATTGACACATCGAAATGTTAGTCAAAGTTTAATAATGTTCTGCACCTTTTACTAAAGAATAAAGAAAATTAAGAAGACATCTGAGCTGCACCGGCGTCTCTCCTTCTCTCTAAAATATCTGTCCTGGCCTGGTTGCAACGGATTGTGGCCAAACGACAGAAGCGCGGAGAACCCTCCTTTGTCTACCAAAAAGTGTTACTTTGTGCCCCGCGCTTCCCCACTGCTTGTGAAAGAAGGGGATGGGGGAGGGGGGCTTAACATGAAAAAGCTTAATGTCACAAAACGGCAACGAGTCGTTTTAGGCTACAGGCCTTCATAATGGTAGGTTACAGGAAGTGGGGGGAGGGTATGGGATGACCAGAGCCGTCATCCATCGTCTTTCCAGGCACACAGCTCGTTATATAGCCTATCGACTGCCTTAACAGATAGGCTTTGCTCTTGGGTTTGGCCTTACAGCGAACTCAATGCTCTTGTTGCTTGCAGTTTGTTAAATAAAGCGATGCAGATTACATTATTTATTACTTTACACATAGCCAAGGCTACCGTCGGTGTATTTTAATAGTAGCCTAGTCTAATAAGCTACACCAGCTTGCCTTTAAGAGGGGAAATTCAATTGTATAGCCTATAACATTAGCTGAGTCACATATTTTGCCATATGGTGTTTATCATAGGCTACATCACGAAACCAAATAGTGTAACAAAGGCGAACACTTTAACAGGGGGAATTAATCATGAATCATTGTGCTGAACGGTATTTGTCAATGAGCAGAAACACACACGACATTCAAACTATTGATAAGATGTACTGGTCTGTATCTATAGGTTAACATTGGACAAATAAATGACACTGACTCGCCATATCCTGACTCAGGAATTTTTTTTTTTTCTTGCTTTGCCGCAAACTCAGCAATGAAATCATAGGCCAGTTTGCAGGTAGCATAACGTCTTTTTCATAGAAGGGAGAGCCCAGTCTCTCCTGTGACATGGAGGTGCGCAAATAGTTTTTAATAGCCTGTTCAACTTCGAAAAGTTTCGTTCACCCGATGCCAGTCACTGATAGCAATTTCAAAGTTCGGAAAGCTTCATCTTTTTAAGTTTTAAGTGCAGTGGCCCCTATCTGCCCCCTTTGGAATTATATCTCGAGCCTATTATAAGGTCCAGTGCATTATGTCCTGGGATTCGGATGTGCTCAAAAAGAAAAGAAAAAACACTTTTTTATAGATGGTTATGAGGAGCAATGTGAGAGAGAAATTTGATGATCATTGATCGTTGTTTTGGGACGTTAAGCCTTTTCCATAGGCGTCAGTGAAGGAGATTGAAGAATGACCATTTTTTTATACGAAAATATTTCTTAACTACAAAAACTCAGTGTCTAAAAACTCAGTGTCATTCAGACTCAACCCTCTTGTTGTTTTATTATCTTTTTCGTTGTCGTTTGAACGTTGGCAAGCAGGCATGTTGCAGTTGCAATTTAAGTGAAATTTCTACAGTAGGCCTACAACATGCTGTTAGGCTGGGCTACTGTCAATGTACTTGTACAGGTAAATGTTCAACAATTGCTGGTGTACAGGTTATATAATCAATTAGCTAAATCATTTGTCCAGCTGTTTAAAAAATTTTTCGTGCTACATTCAAACGCAAAAGGTGCTTTGATATATTTTTCGTTTGAACGTCGGCAAGCAGGCATGCTTTGGTTGCAATGAATGAGGATAATTGCTTTTTTTGCATTATTTTGAATATGACTCGCTCCAGTCTCAACAGCACGTACTTTTTCCACACGCTAAGTTCTAACACACATAGGCCTATCCCCTCTCGCTTTCTCTCTCTCCATCCCTGCACACGGTGCTTTCTTAAAGGAGCTGCACCATTTTACAACAATTGCATCTACATTTTCATATTAGAATGTTTTGTCAAGTGTAAGCTTAGTAAGCTCAGTAAGTCAGTCGCATCAAAAATAGTAGTGGCACCCAAGTGACACCTTGTGGTTGTTTGTGTCAACTGGAGTTTGTGCCATTTCTGCTGAGAAAATGGGGTGCGTGATTCATGAAGGAACCCGTCCAAACTTAACGGGGACCCACTGTACCATACAACAACTGATGACAATTGATTTATTTGATGTTAAAGGTTAGACACAAAAAATGACCGCAGTGTAGATTAAGCTATCGCTCATGAATGCGGAAGTAATTGTTTTTAAATAGAGGCAGTCTTGTGCGTCTCCACGTTACACGATTGGCCAACGTCATCCCAACACCGAGAACGCACACAGATCTGAGCTGAAAGCCTAGTTTGACAAATATATAACATAACTGCTATCGTAGTATCACTTAACGTATACCCCTGAGTCAAGGCTTTGTCAAGCCTCGATATGTCTACATAGCTTAGATATGTCTAACGTGCTTCGTAGTATACCCTACAGGCCAGCACTAAACTCCGAGCATGGTAAACAAAATCAGATATTTCAGGCAGTAAAAGCCCCGGTAAGAACCAAAATAGATTTTGTTCAAAATCTACACACCTATGGCTACTGAAAAATGTAAGGTTCATTTAGCAAATGTTTTTTTGAAGTAAAAAAAAAAGTTATAATACCGTGGTTTGAAAGTATAGAAGTTATAATACCGTGGTTTGAAAGTGTGATGTTATAATACTGTGGTTTGAAAGTATAGAAGTTATAATACCGTGGTTTGAAAGCGTGAAGTTATAATACTGTGGTTTGAAAGTATAACATGTTCTCATCCCAGCTCTCCACTATTTTAAGAAATAGGTTACTCCTTAGCAAACCATAATGAAACAGTGCTTCACCATATCTGTGGATTAAGCCACACAGTCAACTCTAAGTAAGATAAACGAGGATGCTAATTGTTCTCAGCATTGCCAGCATTGTGTACAATGATTGTCACTTGGAGGAGACTTATAGATAACTAACGTTAGCATAGTTAGCTAACCGCTGCTAACGTGCTAGCATCGTCACGTCAGAAAAGCATGGGGCTGTGCACAGTAGTGTAACATATATAAATTAATAAAGTTGAGGTGTTCTGCAATTTAGGCTATGTTTCCTTTTTTTTTTGCAGTACCATGTCCCTTACATGACATGGCCCAGCGTCCTTGTAACATGCATGCAGCAAAGCTGAACATGAATGTGATTTCAGCCCGACTTTCAACATTTCTTTCAATGAAGACACGAAAAAGCACAAAGACCCGTAACGAGACCGCTGTCTCACTATCCGGCAAAAGATTCTTTGGGCGCCGCCATTGGCCGAATACCGGCGCCCATTGACTTACATTGAACACATGTAAACAAAACCTCAATTATGTGCTCAAACTAACGCCACTGACAACAACCATTCCACTTTGATACGAAACTACATTTGTGTACAACATTTATCCAGCAAAAATTACAGAATTTGGATCAAGTAATGTGGAGAAATATCGATATTAAGAAAATTGCCGCTGCGTGACGCCGAGTTAATGGCATTTCCCCTTGTCCATGAGTCACGTATAACAGGTCACGTCGGTGGCCGTTATCCCTCACATGTCAGAGTAATGACATTCAAAAACGTACATTTATATTACATTACAATTTATAAAGGAACGAAATGTCAAAAGAATTAAGCAATATGTTAGCTGGATGACACAAATAATATAAGGAAAAACAAGATTTTTACCCGTAATAATTTCTACCGTAGACACTCGAGATTTTAGGGACGTTGTCAGCCACAACGCACCATCTGAAAATCTGAATTGTGAAGTAGACCTACTCCATAGTCACGTGTGCCTGTTCATTCATTCCATGTCAATAGAACAAACCAAATTAGAATAGGCTAGTAATGCAATACTACATACAATACATATGTATATGCATGGATATACTGTATGTGTGTGTGTGTATATATATATATATATATATATATATATACACACACACACATATATATATATATATATATATATATATCACACACACACACACACACACATATATATATATATATATATATATATATATATATATATATATATATATACACAGAGAGAGAGAGAGCGAGAGCAATACAGAACAGGTTGTCGGTCTGACACACACTTGTCACGCTACATTTATATGTGTATGTATGTAATGTGTGTGTGTGTATGTGTATATATATATATATATGCATTTCTTACTTCCAGTAACTATATGCATGTGACAATAAACTTCCTTGTATCCTTGTAACAGCTGTGCTGCTACAACCTTGTTACTCTTTGATACAGTGGAATAAACCTATTAAGTGTACCAGTTAATTACTTACGTGTACATATGACATGTATGTTGTGTCTTCGATGTCTTGGAACAGGTCTACTAATTCACTACATCAACTGTGTTGGTACACACTTATTGCTCTTTGATACAGTGGCATAAGTACTAAGTACCTGGGCAATTCCATGGAAAATTACGTTTTTTCTAACATCCATAACGCTAATAAAATGTGATGGTATGGTATGATGTGAATGACTACATAAAATTTGAGCATTTGCTATTTTTGGCTGAAGAATGTACATGAGAAAAAATGCACAAAAACTGAATGTTATCGTTCACATCATACAAATGCCAAGGCATTTCACTGGCGTTATGGATGTGACAAAAAGTCAATTTTCTGTGGAATTGCCCACTTACAATTACATATTACATTACATGTTGTGTCATTGGTGTCTTGGAACATGTCTGCCATTACCCTACATACTGTAGTACATGTATCAACTGTGTTATTTATTACTTTTTTGATACAGTGGAATAAACCCATTCAAATAAAGTGTACCAGTTAAGTACTTACATGTACAGTACATATTATATCCTGTCAATGATGTCATGCATCCTGTAATTGATGTGTTGAAACATGTCTGCTGTTACACCACACAGTACATGTGAATTAGTAGACCTGTTCCAAGACATTGAAGACACAACATACATGTCATATGTACATGTAAGTAATTAATTGGTACACTTAATAGGTTTATTCCACTGTATCAAAGAGTAACAAGGTTGTAGCAGCACAGCTGTTACATGCACACTGAAGACAATGAGGCCTTGACTGGTGCTAAGAATGATTTGTATATCAAATCTTTCATGACCAGATTTACCCCATCCAGCAGGTCTCAGGTCAGCTCTTTGCCTCTGATGAAAATGTAGGCAAATTGGCAACGTTTTGTAAAAGCACTCAGTATTACAATGTAACAACTATAGCCTATGTAGGTACCGACAAATACATAATGCAAGTACAATGATAGTACAGTACCTGATAGTACATGTTGTTACACAGGTTGTACCTCTGTAATAAAATAAAGTGTTGCCGATGAATTTCCCCAGTAGTGGACAATAAAAACTTGTTGAACAGGTGTGCTGAGCTTTGTTTTTGGCTCTTCAAAGTGTTGTAAGTAAGGTGGTGTAAGCAGCCTATAGGCAGGTGGTGAGACAGGTCAAGAAATATGGTGCAGTGAAACACTATACAGTTGATTTTCAGAAGGTGGTTTAGAGTAGTATAAAGGAAATATAAATATGTGCACTGTATTACCTTATAAGAGCAGAATAAATATGGCTATGAATAACAATGTCAGTTGATATTATTTTAAATGTTGGTGACACTACATTAATAAGGAGAATACCAATAATAAACAATAATGTGAATGCAATATCAATGGGCAATAAATGCAAATCAACAAATACTATAACATACAAACAATGACTCAGAACAGCCTAAGTGCATGGTGAACAAATATGTCTTTACACCCCTGTTGACAGGTGCATGCAAAAACACAGAAAGCAGACAAGGATTTTGTTTTTATAACACATGTAATAAGCAATGAACATTTGAAGATGTATTGTTTTGTTCTTCTAACATCAATAGTAGTTGTTCAGAGGTTGTAACATAATGATAAATACATGCTGCCTGTCACATTATGAATATATACCCTGTCTTGTCTTGCACATCAGAAGCAGCAGCACTATGCTATTACATCGTTCACCGTAGGGACTAGTATGAGGGAGACTGAGTTGCCAATCTCTCTTAACAGGCCCTGCATCATATCTACAAATATCTGTTCTGCTCTGCACAAACATAAGCAGGGTCTGATTTAGCGTGGCAGAGTGCTGATTGACAATAACATGGTTCCCTGCTGTGTTTGGTGGATTCCCATTGATGTTTGTGCATTCTGTTTGACTGTACATTTTATGTGTGGCATCTCATTCCTCAGTTGTCTAACATGTTTTCTGACGGCCACTGATTGCATTAGCAGCTGAAAGACCAACTTGTAACAAGATCCCAATTGTGGATACACCCATTAACAGTCCTTGCGACCAATGACATCTGGATCAACTACAAACTTTTGATTGATTTTCAACAATGAACAATTAGTTCAGTGTAATATGTTCAGCTCTCTCTCCCATCTTAATAAGTCAACATTATATGATATGACCCTATTTTTACATTATAGCCTACATATGTTATAGCCTAACCCTTATCTATAGGTGACTGATGAGATTCATGTTAGCATATATTCATTGGCGCCACAATTAATATTGGAGCTATTTCACTGTCGCAAACCCAGACGTGCTTGGTAGCCTAGTAGTCATAGGCCAACATGAGACTTAAGCCCCCGTGTCGTCATGACTTAGGTTAGCTTATGTTCTTACTGTTGTTATTATCTGTAGGACATATTGTCTGTGGAACACAATTGTAGGCTAGGCCTATATTTGATTTTCAGTAAGCTTATATATCAATGATAAAGCTTCTTTACTTTTTTGGTGTAATTATTTTTTTTTTTATCTATGTAGGCTATTTTTTTAATGTTACATTATTATTTTGTTAATACATGGAATAAATCACCACAAACACACGCGACTGTAGCCTATTGGCTTCTTCTGTAGCCTACCCGGCTTGCGCAGCGTGGCTAACAACGCCCATAAAACAAGTGTAACCGTCGGCTCCTACTTAAACGAAGTTACAGCAGCTATTAGGCCCGAGGTGCAGTGAAATGGCGTCATCTGGTGGTCATACAATTCACCCGCTATTAGACCCGAAGTGCAGGAGAAGTGGATATTCAACCACGCCATCCTTCAGGTCGCAGCGAAACGTATGTTTACTTTATGTGCTGTGTCATGCTGCCATCTAGTGGTTGTGGAATATTTAACACCCATTATAGTTCTGGGAATAGATGTGCCCTCGAATAATTGTTGTACTTTGTTACAAATTATTTGGGTAATCCATCTGATAAATTGTGTTTTTCTTTTTATACTTCGTACCTTTATAAATTAAAGTGTATCATGAAGGTACCTTTTTCAATGTCATTACTCTGACATTCGACATTAGTCGACCATAAATTTGGGCAATGGGCACATTGTTAGGGGTTGACACTTTGCATAAGATTTCTCCACATTACTTGATCCAAATTCTGTGATTTTTGTTGTATAAATGTTGTACAATTATGTAGTTTCGTATCAAAGTGGAATGGTTGTTTTCATAAGTCAGCGGCGTTAGTTTGAGCACATAATTGACGTTTTGTTTACATGTGTTCAATGTAAGTCAATGGGAGCCGGAAATCCATAAATAGCGGCGTCCAAAGAATCTTTTGCCGGATAGCGAGACAGCGGTCGTAACGAGGGATCTGGAATGTTGGTTACCTAGCAACCAAGACATTGTCTATTGAAACGGGAACTATTTTTTGATGCGTAAGAACGATGTCGAAATTAACATTTTTAAACAATAATGGGGTGTTTTCAGATTATTTAGTTTGTACCGGTAGTAGAATTGTTGTATAAAAGCAATTTAGCACTCGTAATCGTGGGATTGGTCATGGCTACGGCCGAACAACACCCGTGGGAATATCCATGACCAATCCCAGTCTCACTCGTGCTATATTGCTTAATTGACTGACTCATTATGAACATATACATCATGGCCTTATGTTAAAAGAAATGAACAATTAAGGAACAGTATCTATATCATAATATATTTGTAGCAATTTCATAAGTAGATCACATATACAGCAATCATACTTTTCTTTACATTATTTTTTACAGTTTATTTATTTATAAGTAAATACTCAAGTATGTTTGTAATATTGTGAGGAAGAGATAAGGATATTCCCTGTGTTCGTTAGTGATTTTTGATTTGTATGAAGAAAGAGTGAGAGAGCCTGTTCCCTGTGTTTGTCACTCATTGTCCTTGTCTTGGGAGTTATAGTACCATGCTCGTTGTCCTTACTGCGCTCGTTGTCCTTGTCTTGGGAGTTATAGTACCATGCTCGTTGTCCTTGTCTTGGGAGTTATAGTACCATGCTCATTGTCCTTGTCTTGGGAGTTATAGTACCATGCTCGTTGTCCTTACTGCGCTCGTTGTCCTTGTCTTGGGAGTTATAGTACCATGCTCGTTGTCCTTGTCTTGGGAGTTATAGTACCATGCTCATTGTCCTTGTCTTGGGAGTTATAGTACCATGCTCATTGTCCTTACTGCGCTCATTGTCCTCGTCTTGCCAGTGGAAGTTAGATAGATAGATAGATAGATAGATAGATAGATAGATAGATACTTTATTGATCCCCAGGGAAAATTCAAGGAGTTATAGTACCGCGCGCTCGTTGTCCTTGTCTTGGCAGCGGGCGGAGAGGAGGCGGTGGCGCGGTCGCTGAAGGCATCGTTGGCCCTGCAGTACGCGCGCATCTTCGAGGGCAGCTCCACAGAGGGGCGAGCGAGAAGGGTGGACGACGTCTACACGGAGCTCCTTGTGGTGGACGAGTACACAGGCGGAGCGCTAAGAGCTCACGAGGCTCAGTGGATGGAGCAGAACCACTCCAGGCGCTCCACATGCAGGTACGGTCCAGCTGGGTCAAGACCCAGAACCGCTCCACACGCAGGTACGGTCCAGCTGGGTCAAGACCCAGAACCGCTCCACACGCAGGTACGGTCCAGCTGGGTCAAGACCCAGAACCGCTCCACACGCAGGTACGGTCCAGCTGGGTCAATCTAGTCCTTTTTTTAAAATGAGTCTTTTTACTTGATTATTATTCTCCCTACTACTTACCCATTTATTGCCTATTCTTTGCATGTGGAGAAATAACATCATCTCACATCATGTGACTTCAGCAGTTCCTGGATCCAGTGCAACGACATCTTCAGAGCCCAGCCCGATTCCCGTAAGGTTCTCACCCTGGGCGTGGCAGGTGTCGGGAAGACTGTCTCTGTTCACAAGTTCATCCTGGACTGGGCCGAGGGAAGAGCCAATCAGGACGTGGCGTTCTTGTTCCCGCTGCCGTTCCGCCAGCTTAACGTAAAGTCGAAGAGGAATCAGAGTCTCCTGGCGCTGCTGCAGCAGTCTTTCCTCGAGCTGAAGCAGCTGGACGCTCTGCCTGAGCGCACGAGTTCCATCCTGTTCGTCTTCGACGGGCTGGACGAGAGTCGCTTCCAGCTGGACTTGGACAAGGAGCTGATCAGCGACCCGACAGAACCGGCGTCGCTGGACGTGCTGCTCGCCTCGCTCATCTCCGGGCACATGCTGCCCGACGCGTACGTCTGGGTCACTTCTCGTCCGGCAGCAGCCAATCAGATCTCCCGGCACTTCCACCAGGTGACAGAGGTTCAGGGCTTCACAGATGAGCAGAAGGAGAGGTACTTTAAGAAGAACACCAGCGCACCCACGGCCCGTAGAATCATTGCGCACATGAGGAAGACAAAAACGCTTCACGTCATGTGCCAGTTGCCTGTGTTCTGTTGGATTCTGTCTGTAGTCCTGGAGGAGATGTGGAACAGGGAGGGAGAAGCCAAGGAAACTACAACTCCCAGCATTCCCAGCGACACTCCAACTCCCAGCACTCTCACAGAGATCTACACCCGCTTCCTGCTGTACCAGCTGGGTCGGCGCAGTCAGAAGACGGCCTCGTCGTCCAAGGGCCTCCTCGACCTGGGCAAGCTGGCCTTCCTCCACCTGGAGAAGAGGAAGTTGATCTTTGACACGGCGGACCTGCGATCTTGCGGCTTAGACGACGGCGAAGGCTCTGAATTCTCGGCCACCTGCACGCAGATTTTCAAGGAGGAGACCGCAGACCTGGAGAGCCGCCTGTACAGCTTCCTGCACCTGAGCCTGCAGGAGTACCTCGCTGCCCTCTTCGTGCTGCACGGCGATGACGCCGGCGGGCGCCCCAGGCTTCGACTGCGCCGGCGCCTCCTCGGCAGATCCACCCTGGACACGCAGAAGGCGGCGGTGGAGCGTGCGCTGCGGAGCGAGGATGGCCACCTGGACCTGTTCCTGCGCTTCCTGCTGGGCCTCTCCCTGGAGTCCAACCAGCGGCTGCTGCGGAGGCTGCTTCCTGAGCGCGGCGGCGCCCAGGTCGAGCCCGCGGACCACAGGATCGTCCAGTTCCTCCACCGGACCATCCGTGAGCAGGCCGGCGCCGAACGCAGCATCAACCTGTTCCACTGCCTGAGCGAGCTGCGGGACGAGTCTCTGGTGCTGGAGGTGTCGCGCTGGCTGGACTCTGGGAAGTGCAGTCCTGAGGAGCTCACGCAGACGCAGTGGTCAGCGCTGGGCTTCCTGCTCCTCACGGCTGAGGAGACGCAGGTGGAGTTCGAGCTGCAGAGGTACTGGGGGAGCCACAAGGGCCTAAAGAGACTGCTGCCGGTGGTGAGGAACACCCAGCGAGCTCTGTAAGTGCTCACACACACACACACACACACACCTGACCTGTGCTGCTCACACACACACACCTGACCTGTGCTGCTCACACACACACGCACACACACCTGACCTGTGCTGCTCACACACACACACACACACGCACACGCACACACACCTGACCTGTGCTGCTCACACACACACACACACACACACACACACCTGACCTGTGCTGCTCACACACACACACACACACACCTGACCTGTGCTGCTCACACACACACACACACACACACACACACCTGACCTGTGCTGCTCACACACACACACACACACACACACCTGACCTGTGCTGCTCACACACACACACACACACACCTGACCTGTGCTGCTCACACACACACACACACACACACCTGACCTGTGCTGCTCACACACACACACACACACACACACACACACACCTGACCTGTGACCTGACAGTTTCATAATCTCCCAGCATGCATCATTGTGACCTGACAGTTTTATAATCTCCCAGCATGCATCAGTGTGACCTGAGGCTTTTGTAATCTCCCAGCATGCATCAGTGTGACCTGACAGTTTTATAATCTCCCAGCATGCATCAGTGTGACCTGAGGCTTTTGTAATATCCCAGCATGCATCAGTGTGACCTGACGGAGGCTAGCTGCCTGCTTCTGGCCTCAGCTCTGACCTCAGGCCCCATCCCCCTCACCCTTCTGAACCTGAGTGACAACCCCCTGCTGGACGGAGGAGTAAAGGTCATCTCCATCGCACTGGCAAAGGCAGAGTGTCCATTACATACACTCAGGTAAAATCAGAGTTACCCGCTACACACACATATGAGGGGCCGCCTAGGACAAAATTCATACTTACACACACTATCATAATCTTGCATATGGACCCTTTCAAGAGAGTTCCATTATCAGCATCATAGTTGGCCCCACAAGACTTCCTTTTTAACATTCCATATGTTATCTTAATGCAGAGGAAGTAGATTGGGGCCCAAATAGAACGTTCAAGCATTGTTTTTGTTTTTATTGATGAAAGGGTCCATACACCACTATACTCGTCATACACACTCAATATTAATAATGCTTCTATATGTATGTATGAGGGTATAGTCATGTATGTGGGAGAGTATAGTAGTGTATGTGAGAGAGAGTATAGTAGTGAATGTGAGAGAGTATAGTAGTGTTTGTGAGATGGTATAGTGGTGTATGTGAGAGAGTATAGTAGTATATGTGAGAGAGTTTGGTAGTGTATGTGAGAGAGTTTAGTAGTGTATGTGAGAGAGTATAGTAGTGAATGCAAGAGAGTATAGTAGTGTATGTGAGAGAGTATAGTAGTGTATGTGAGATGGTATAGTGGTGTATGTGAGAGAGTATAGTAGTATATGTGAGAGAGTATAGTAGTGTATGTGAGATGGTATAGTAGTGTATGTGAGAGAGAATAGTTGTATGTGAGAGAGAATACTAGTGTATGTGAGAGAGTATAGTAGTGTATGTGAGAGAGAATAGTATAAGTATAAGTATAGTAAGTATATATACTCTTTTGATCCCGTGAGGGAAATTTGGTCTCTGCATTTATCCCATCCGTGAATTAGTGAAACACACTCAGCACACAGTGAACAGAAGCTCACACTAATCCTGGCGCAGTGAGCTGCCTGCTACAACAGCGGCGCTCGGGGAGCAGTGAGGGGTTAGGTGCCTTGCTCAAGGGCACTTCAGCCGTGCCTACTGGTTGGGGGTTGAACTGGCAACCCTCCGGTTTCAGGTCCGGAGTGCTAACCAGTGGGCCACATAGTAGTGTATGTGAGAGAGAATAGTGGTGTATATGAGAGAGTATAGTAGTGTATGTGAGAGAGTATAGTAGTGTATGTGAGAGAGTATAGTAGTGTATGTGAGAGAGTATAGCAGTGTATATGTGAGCGTATAGTAGTGTATGTGAGAGAGTATAGTAGTGTATGTGAGAGAGTATAGCAGTGTATATGTGAGAGAGTTTGGTAGTGTATGTGAGAGTATAGTAGTGTATGTGAGAGAGTATAGTAGTGTATATGAGAGAGTATAGTAGTGTATGTGAGAGAGTATAGTAGTGTATATGAGAGAGTATAGTAGTGTATATGAGAGAGTATAGTAGTGTATGTGAGAGAGTTTGGTAGTGTATGTGAGAGTATAGTAGTGTATGTGAGAGAGTATAGTAGTGTATATGAGAGAGTATAGTAGTGTATATGAGAGAGTATAGTAGTGTATGTGAGAGAGTATAGTAGTGTGTGAGAGAGAGTTTGATTGAAACGGAATTCAATTTCAATTCAATTTATTGTGCTTATAGATGCCAAAACATAACACATGTATCATGGCGCTTTACAGAATGTAGGCAATCAGAGAAAGAAGGGAAGAAAGGAAGAAAAGAAAAGCAAGAGAGAGGCCCATGGGTAACAGGGTAACAGGGGGGAGGAAAAACTCCCTAGAATTGGAGAAACATATAGGAAGAAACCTCGATCAGATCCATGACTCAAGGGCCTGACCATCTGCCTAGGGTCAGTACATGACAGTAAGGTCTGTATACATGACAAATGCATATGTTAGTCAGGTGTAGAGAATAGGACATGGTGTTTAAAGCCACCTGAGGTGAAAGTTACAAGAGGTGGGATGATTACATATCCGGTTTGATAATTCATTAATCCTGATTTAGTGACAGAAAGTTCAAATAGTCCAGCGTTGGAATTGTCCAGGGGAAGGGAGTTGTCATAGGCAGGTGGTGGGTCGCTAGGCTGTATGGGCCAGGAGTCCAGATAGGGGGCAGTAATAGGGCAATCGGGGATGGGACTTCAGGTGAGAGGAGGGCCAACACATGGATGGTTGATGACTGGTGATGATATACCTCACAAGTGAGGTACAGTAAGGGGGAAGAAAGAGAGATGTAGAGTGGGTTAGTATTACTGAAAATCAGAATGGTTAATGTCAATAAGTAATCAGTAGTACTATATATTGTTACAGTATACCATGGTGGGAATAGGCAAGAGAGGGAGAGTTGAGAGAGAGAGAAGGAGAGAGAGGCGAGGGGGGGGGGTTGTACGGCGTGACACATGAAAAGTCCATGACAGCACTATGCTATAGCAGCATAACTAAGGCATGGTGAGGGGTAGTCGACACCAGCGCAGGTATGGTCAGTGACCACCATCTCACGCGTGACTCAGCAGGGTGGTCCATTCCAAAAATCCCTGAGGTGGGTGAATTTCCATGCACCATACCTAACTATGGGAGGCAGTGAAGAGGTATGTTTTAAGTCTAGACTTAAAAATAGGGAGGGTGTCTGCTAGTCGAATTGAGGTAGGGAGATTATTCCAGAGGAGGGGTGCGCGATAGCTGAAAGCTCTGCCTCCTACTGTAGTTTTTGAGATTCTTGGAATTACAAGAAGGCCAGTATTCTGTGATCGTAGCGGTCTGGGTGGGTTATATGGGACTAGGAGATCTTTAATATATTCTGGTGCCTGGCCATTAATGGCTTTGTATGTTAGAAGTAATATTTTGAAGTCAATGCGACTTCTAACAGGCAGCCAGTGTAGAGATGCCAGGATAGGGGAAATATGTTCATATTTTTTAGTTCTAGTGAGTGTGCGAGCAGCTGCATTTTGTATAAGCTGTAAGCTCTTTAGACAGGTGTTATTGCAGCCAGCGTATAGAGCATTGCAATAATCAATCCTTGAGGTGACAAAAGCATGGATTAATTTCTCAGCGTCTGGTAAGGATAAAGACTTCCTTATCTTTGAAATGTTCCTTAAGTGATAAAATGAAGCTTTGGTAATCTGTTTTATGTGATTACTTAGTGATAGGTCTTGGTCAATTGTAACTCCTAGATTTTTAACACATGTGGATGAGGATAGTCGAAGATCAGTAAATGTAGCCTGTGATGAGGATAGGATATCCCTCATCTTTTTAGGACCTAAAACCATGACTTCTGTTTTATCGGAGTTCAAAAGCAGGAAATTATTTGTCATCCATGTCTTTATGTCTCGTATACATGTGTCAAGTTTGGCTAACGGAGTCAATTCGTCAGGTTTTATGGAAAGGTATAGTTGTGTATCGTCTGCATAAGAATGAAATTTAATGCCATGTTTCCTAATTTCTGTGCCTAGAGGAAGCATATAGAGAGAAAATAACAGGGGCCCTAGTACTGAGCCTTGAGGCACCCCATATTTTACAATAGTCTGGGTAGACGGTTTATTGTGAACCTGTCTGCGGTTAGAAAGGTATGATCTAAACCAAGCGAGTGCTGAGTCTTTAATGCCTATCGAATGTTCAAGCCTGTGGAGTAGTATGTTGTGGTCTATGGTGTCAAAGGCAGCACTGAGGTCCAGGAGGACCAATATTGATATATGTCCATTATCGGCAGCGATGAGGAGGCCATTAAAAACTTTAACTAAGGCTGATTCAGTACTGTGGTGAGCTCTGAAACCAGACTGATATAATTCTTGGATTTTATTCATATGCAAGAAGGTACCAATTTGTTTGGACACTATTTTTTCTAGTATTTTTGACAAAAAAGGGAGATTAGATATAGGCCTATAGTTGGCCAGGTTGTCAGGGTCAAGGGTAGGCTTTTTGAGGGATGGCTTAATGACAGATAACTTAAACGACTGTGGTACATGGCATTGTCCAAGAAAGGGAGAGCAGTCTTCAGAAGATGGGTAGGAATAGGATCTAGTAGACTAGTTGTAGATTTGATGAAGAGATTGTGGAAGTGAGGTCTAATATGTCAATAGGTGTAAATGAATTCAACGTTGTTTGTCTCATCTGTGAGTCAATTATGTTTTCGCTAGCGTTCAGCAATGGAGTATGAATATTTGGTGAGACTGATTGGTTATTAATCTTATCTCTAATTGTTTCAATTTTGTCATTGAAAACATTCATGAAGTCATTACTGTTTAGGCAAATAGGGATAGTTTCGGTTACTTCGGTGTGGCTCTTTGTCAGGCGGGAGATTGTGGTAAAGAGAAATTTTGTATCGTTTTTGTTTTCTTCGATCAGCGAGGAATAGTAGGTTGACTTAGCCTCGTTGAGTGCTTTTTTGTAGGTGATAAGGCTATCTTTCCATGCTTGCCGAAAAACTTCCAATTTAGTGGTACGCCATTTTTGTTCAAGTTTACGTGCTGTTTGTTTGAGTGTTTTTGTCTGTGTGGTATACCATGGAGCACGCCTTACTTGTTTTCTCATTCTCTTTTTGAGTGGTGCTACTGAATCAAGGGTTGAGCGTAATGAGTTCATCACATTATCAGTAAACAAGTCGACCTCGGCTGGATTAAGGAAAGGGCCTTCTGATAGGTCTACCACATGAGTCCGGGATGGGCTGGATTAAGGAAAGGGCCTTCTGATAGGTCTACCACATGAGTCCGGGATGGGCTGGATTAAGGAAAAGGCCTTCTGATAGGCCTACCACATGAGTCCGGGATGGGCTGGATTAAGGAAAGGGCCTTCTGATAGGCCAGCACATGAGTCCGGGATGGGCTGGATTAAGGGATGGGCCTTCTGATAGGCCTACCACATGAGTCCGGGATGGGCTGGATTAAGGAAAGAGCCTTCTGATAGGCCTACCACATGAGTCCGGGATGGGCTGGATTAAGGAAAGAGCCTTCTGATAGGCCTACCACATGAGTCCGGAATGGGCTGGATTAAGGAAAGGGCCTTCTGATAGGCCACCACATGAGTCCGGAATAGGGCAAGCGTAAGCGAAATCTTTTCTAGAAAGTCTGCATTAGTTTTTTCAGATAAGCCGCGGCTGTAGTATTCAGATAAATTAGGTACTGCATGTTGTAATGTCATTGTAAAAGTAATTAGATGGTGGTCAGTTAAGGTCGGGTGTTGTGGCAAGATTGTTAACTGCTCTATGTTTATGCCGTATGACAAGACTAGATCAATAGTATGGTTATGTCGGTGCGTGGGTGAATTAACATTTTGGCAGAACCCGACATGGTCAATTAGGGATTGAAATGCAATTGTGAGACAATCGTGCACATTATCCATATGAATATTAAAATCACCCAATATAAGTATTTTTTCTGTTTGGATAGTTAAAGTGGAAAGGAAATCAGAAAATTCCTCTAAGAATTCAGTGTAGGGGCCAGGGGGTCTGTACAATGTGACCACAGTTACAGGCTGATCAGTTTTCCAGTCTGGCGGTAAAAAATTGAGGACTAGAACTTCAAAAGATTTAAACTTGTGTGTGAGCTTGGGAGATGTGAGAAGACTAGATTGATAGATTGTAGCTACTCCACCTCCCCTGCCAGTGTGGTGTGGTACATGCTAATTCAAATGGGAGGGAGGTGTAGACTCATTTAATGGAAGGTATTCATCTGGTTTAAGCCAGGTTTCAGTAAGGTACATAACATCTATATGATTGTCAGTAATAATTTCATTAACCAGGGCAGTTTTATTTGACAGTGATCGAATATTAAGTAAAGCAAGTGTAAGTTGCGTTTTGGAGGAATTTGCTTCACCGAAGAAGTTTTTATCGTAATAAGATTGCTACGAATGAGTTTAATTTATCAGTTCCTGATTGGTTTGTCAATGTCACTTCTCTCTAGCCAGCCAATTAAAATCAAGGAAAGGGTGGGACCTACACTGTCAACAATGTTCGTAGTGGCAGAGAAAAACTCAATCAGCCAAGTCCTATGTGACTAAATATTGAACTACTAATGCAAACCGAACGCAAATTGCAAAGCCATGATGCCAAATGAGCTCCTTTTTGTCTGTCGAAGTCATATTTTAGTGAGCTGAGCCCTGAACGATTGTTGCCATTTCAGTTGCCCTGTAGTCTATAGTTCTGTACTCAGATAAGGGAGGAGTCATGATATTTCTTCTCTTTACAGGCTGACTGATGTCGGATTAAGTGGGGAGGGGTGTGGCCCTCTAGTCTCCGCACTGAGATCAAAGTCCACCCATCTGAGAGAGTTGGACCTCAGCAGGAATTACATCAGAGACTCAGGAGCCAATCAGATTGCCTTGTTCCTGAAAGACCCATCCTGCAAGCTGGAAAAGCTTTGGTGAGAAATCAATCAATCAATCAATCGATTGATCAGATTGATCAGTTAATGAATTAATAAAGTAATCTACTACTTATCAGTCAGTCAACATGCCTGTATATTTGTCCTTTTATTGATCTTTTGATCCTGAAACAATGATGCGTTAGCCTGGGTAATAGCAGACCAATGATGCGTTAGCCTGGGTAAGAGCAGACCAATGATGCGTTAGCCTGGGTAAGTGCAGACCAATGATGCGTTAGCCTGGGTAAGAGCAGAACAATGATGCGTTAGCCTGGGTAAGAGCAGACCATTTCTCAATTGAAGTATGGGTTTGGACCCTAACAAAAGGGTTGTTCTTCTAATAAAAGACCGTCCAGGGGTGTATTTGAAGTGTATTCCGAGTGTATTCCAAAACACTGTCCAGGGTGTATTCCAGAACACTATCCAGGAGTGTATTCCAAGTGTATTCCAAAACACTGTCCAGGGGTGTATTCCAAGTTGGTGGTTTAGTTGCCACCAACTTGGAATCATGGCCAGCTCATTCAATGCAGACACAGCTGAACAACGACAGCCATTGTTTGTTTACAAAAGTGCCTCAATGCCTCAGTGCTCCACTGTCATCTTATGAAGCCACTTTTGGTGGAAATGATTTGGAATGCTCCGCCAGAGCAAATAAGGTGAAATGTCTATAGGTTGAGTGGCTGTAATGTATGTGTCTCTATAGGTTGAGGGGCTGTAATGTATGTGTCTCTATAGGTTGAGTGGCTGTAATGTATGTGTCTCTATAGGTTGAGTGGCTGTAATGTATGTGTCTCTATAGGTTGAGGGGCTGTAATGTATGTGTCTCTATAGGTTGAGGGGCTTTAATGTATATGTCTCTATAGGTTGAGTGACTGTAATGTATTTGTCTCTATAGGTTGAGTGACTGTAATGTATGTGTGTCTATAGGTTGAGTGATTGAAATGTTTATGTCTCTATAGGTTGAGTGACTGTAATGTATGTGTCTCTATAGGTTGAGCAGCTGTAATGTATGTGTCTCTATAGGTTGAGCAGCTGTAATGTATGTGTCTCTATAGGTTGAGGGGCTGTAATGTGTGTCTCTATAGGTTGAGGGGCTGTAATATATGTGTCTCTACAGGTTGAGGGGCTGTAATGTATGTGTCTCTACAGGTTGACCGACTGTGGGATTCGGGAGGAGGGTGGAGCTGCGCTGGGTTTGGCCCTTTGCTCAAACCCCGCCTATTTGAGTGTGATGGACTTGAGCTCCAATCAGCTGCTAGACCTGGGGGTTAAGCATGTGATGACATCACTCGGTGATCAGCAATGCAAACTACAGAGGTTGAGGTGATCAACATATCACATGAACAAAAAGACATCTAATAGACAGTCTAAACACATGCTGTTAATACAAATAAGTGGACATTTAAGGCGAGACACGGCAGGTGAAAACATTGTTTTTTCATGCACTGGTCATTTTCGAGATTTTGAGCTAGTTTGTTACCTTAGCATGTATTCTATCACACTACTACAACAAAAATCAGATTTACACATTTAGGTGTTTATTTCATTATATTGTGTCTACTCGCGCCTGTATATTTCTCCTAACCTTGCATGCACTCTCGCGACCGTGATCCAAAACATATCATGTGTAGTACTGTTGGAAAGCTCTTTTTTTCCTGTATCGCCCTATGTGATCCATATATGGACACTTCCTTTGTATCAGCAACAAATTGCGAAAGTTCAAAGGTGAGTTCTAGGCTGAGAACGGAATCTCATTGGCTGTCTTTCAAGGCTGTTTTCTCAAAATGAGTTTCCTCTCCCACTCTGAGCACGAAAACTCCACTTCAGAAGCACTTACATACACCACACTTTCTAGACTTATGCCTTACTATATTTAGAATATTTTTACAGAGGGGTTTGTTGATATATTATTCCTAGCCTGACTTACATGACATTTTATGCCTAAAACATGGCAATTGACAGCATATTCTGATTTACAGGATAACAAAAGTAGATATCCATAAATCACTCTGTCATTTTCCCCCCATCTCATATCTGAACACAATGAAAACATCATTTTGAACCTGGCTGTATCTAATGCTCAATTTTCGTGTTTTTTTTGGGGGGAAGCCGTAGCTTACTGGTTAGCGCTTCGGACTTGTAACCAGAGGGTTGCCGGTTTGAACCCCGACTAGTAGGCACGGCTGAAGTGCCCTTGAGCAAGGCACCTAACCCCTCACTGCTCCCCGAGCGCAGCTGTTGTTGCAGGCAGCTCACTGCGTCGGGATTAGTGTGTGCTTCACCTCACTGTGTTCACTGTGTGCTGAGTGTGTTTCACTAATTCACGGATTGGGTATATACTTATACTTATACTTTAAAATGTATGCAAATTAGCGCATATTTAATCAGAGAATGGCTAATTTGCATATGTAAACATTAAATTACAGAAACTTGTAATACATTTTCTCATATTAATGTAAGTAATCAACTTGGGAATCTGCTTGTTAAAAATTGTACCCTATTCACCTGTTGTGTCTCGCCTTAATAGAGTGTGAACATATGGAGTTAACAACAAATAACAGGACTGTGATGTGAGCTGTTTTGAGCTGTTTTATGCTGTATACATATATATATATATATGTGTGTGTGTGTGTGTTCAGTCTAGTGAACTGTGGTCTCAGTGATGTGAGTTGTGGTGCCTTGGCGTCAGCTCTGCAGTCCAACCCTTCACACGTGAAAGAACTGGACCTCAGCGAGAATCCAGTAGGAGACCAGGGGATGAAACTCCTCCGAGACATTCTGACACATCCGCAATCCCACCTGGAGAAACTCAGGTAGAGACATACTGACACATTTGCAATCTCACATACCTGGACAAACTCATGTAGAGACATACTGACACATCCGCAATCCCACCTGGACAAACTCAGGTAGAGAGTGGCACATGCTAAGGTATATATTATTCATAAATGTCAAATTTTGCAGAGATGTAGTTAAATCTGCTTTACATTGTGAAAACATAAAAAAGTGACAAAACACTGTTGTGTTCTCACAGCAGTATTACCCAATCTAAGAAAACCTTTGTACCTGTGTGCTTAGTGTTAGCAAATGATAAAACTATTGCAAAGCAGACTTGGCTCCCACCAATGAATTGCTAAATAACTGTGTTTTTGAGGGGGGGGGGGGGGGGGGGGTAGCTTTAGATGGGGGGGGGGCGGTCTAGTTTTAGCTCTAGATGGGGTGGGATAGGGGGACAATAATGTCTGTAGATTTGTATGACTTGATGTATCTGTACTGTATACTGTAAATATGTTGTCTGTATTTTATTGCGCCATCTATCTGCCCAGAGACTACAGGCGGAAGCAATTTGCTACAACCTGGCACAAGACATCTATTGATGTTGTTTGTGCACTGTCCCAGTTCAAATAAATTAATTTATACCATGGTCTAGGTTGAAAAGGGTGTCATTTAAAAAGTGATATACTACACCTATGAAGTAGATCTGGTAAAAAAAAATTTAACCGCCGTTCCATATCAATGTATATGAATGGTAACTATAACAACGATATTAGGACGACGGTTGAGCCTGGAGGCAGGCTTCGCAACAATGGAATCAACTGTAAATAGCTGAAAAAACTAACGATTTTAGACTCATTTACCAAGTGACCATGTTATAAACGGGATAATGCCCTTTGATGCGTCCATTATCAGAAATAAATGGACTTCCGCTTCGCGTCGGACGGTTCACGCCTCCGCGTCGTCCATTTATTTCTGATAATGGACACCTCGTCGGGCATTATCCCTTACTACAATTACAATTGCTGGCTGTGACATCAGAGAAGGATGAACCAATTAGATAATTTCTGCTGCTGTGACATCAGAGCAGGATGAACCAATCAGATAACTACTGGCTATGACATCAGAGCAGGATGAACCAATCAGATAACTGCTGCTGCTGTGTGTCCTGTCAGACTGCGAGACTGCAGCATCAGAGAAGGGGGAGTGTCTCTGACGGTAGGCCCCGCCCCTCTGAGAGAGCTGGATCTGAGCAAGAACCTCTGCGCTGACTCCGCCCTCCTCCAGCTCTCCACAGCTCTGCAGGAGCGCCTATACAAGCTCCAGATACTGCGGTGGGTAGCCTGACCAATCAGCACCTTTAAGGTGAGAGGCCTGACCAATCAGCACCTTTAAGGGTCAGAGCAATTAGCACTTTTTAGGGTGAGTGACCTCAGACTAAACAATCAGCACATTTTAGGATTAGTTGTGTGTGTGTGTGTGTGTGTGTGTGTGTGTTTGTGTGTGTGTGTGTGTGTGTGTGTTTATGTGTGTGTGTGTGTGTGTGTGTGTGTGTGTGTGTGTGCACATATTTTTGATTGTTCTCATTCTGTATTAGTGGTTTAAGGGTGTGGAGGTCCAGTTCACTATGTCGATGGTCTTTGGCCAGAGCATTGCATTTGAACCCTATCTTTCTGGCATTGGTGTGTGTGTGTGTGTGTGTGTGTGTGTGTGTGTGGTTGTTATCTCTCTACCTGTAGGTTAGGAGTCTGTAGGTTCAACACAGCTGGTTGTGGGGCGTTGGCGAGAGCGCTGCGTTTGAACCCTTCCTTCCTCCAAGAGCTGGACCTGGGCCGCAACAAGGTGGGGGACTCTGGGCTCCAGCTGCTGTCCATGGTGCTGAAACAGCCACAGTGTTCCCTCAAGAGACTAAGGTGAGACACATGAGACACATATGAGATATACTATATGATTTCCTCTGCTAAGGTGAGACAAATGAGACACATAAGAGACATGCTGTATGGTCTGCTCTGTTAAGATAAGACACATGAGACACAGGACCTGCTTTGCTACAGTGAGACACATGAGACAAAAATGAGATATGTGACCTGCTTTGCTACAGTGAGACACATGAGACCAAAATGAGATATGTGATCTGCTTTGCTACAGTGAGACACATGAGACCCAAATGAGACATGCTGTATGATCTACTCTGTTAAGATAAGACACATGAGACACAGGACCTGCTTTGCTACAGTGAGACACATGAGACAAAAATGAGATATGTGATCTGCTTGGCTAAGGTGAGACACATGAGACAAAAATGAGATATGTGATCTGCTTGGCTAAGGTGAGACATGTTAGACAAATACGGTTGTCTCTACCAGAGCCCGTCTACGGAGAGCATGTTCACTTCCTGAAAATTCCGGTATTTAGTGCTTTGAGTCCCTTTTCTGGTTTGTTTTGGATGAACTAGAGTGGTGGACACCGAAATTTTGACGATTGGTCCTGTCTTGACTTTTCTGACTCGTTTTGAATCGCCTTTGACTAGAACAGAGTGGCTGCAACAGGCATGCTCAAACATGTCCTAAAACAACCCTTAATGTTCGTTTTCAAAACTGTGCAACTCACCGAGTGGTTAGTGGTGTTCGTTGATTATTAAAATCAAATATATCGGCGCAATGTATGATTTCCAGCCCTCTTATTTGCTATTGTGGAACTATTTTTTCAGACACCTCACAACCGCGTATAAACTTCCGCTCAATATTTGAGCCTGAAGAATAGTGGTGCAGTAATATCAACGTGCAATGAGTCTTCCAACAGAAATCAATGGGATTTTACAAAATGCCAAATAAAACATGACAGAAACTGTATTTCGCTATGCTACTTGTTTTGGAACATCAATGAACACCACTAACCACTCGGTGACTGTTCCTATGTCAAACATACTCCTAAATTCGCACCCTTTCGTTCTGAGAATTTTCATGGATGCATCTGTGGATCCTTACATGTACAAAAATACTCATAATCCTCTGTGTTGACATGCATCGAAGCAGTGCCCCTACTGAAACAGATAAACAGATGCAGCGCCCCTGCTGAAACAGATAAACAGATGCAGCGCCCCTACTGAAACAGATAAACAGATGCAGCGGCCCTACTGAAACAGATAAACAGAAGCAGTGCCCCTACTGAAACAGATAAACAGAGCCCCTACTGAAACAGATAAACAGATGCAGCGGCCCTACTGAAACAGATAAACAGAAGCAGTGCCCCTACTGAAACAGATAAACAGAGCCCCTTCTGAAACAGATAAACAGAGCCCCTACTGAAACAGATAAACAGATGCAGCGCCCCTACTGAAACAGATAAACAGATGCAGCGGCCATACTGAAACAGATAAACAGATGCAGCGCCCTAAACAGATGCAGCGCCCCTACTGAAACAGATAAACAGATGCAGCGGCCCTACTGAAACAGATAAACAGATGCAGCGCCCCTACTGAGACAGATAAACAGATGCAGCGGCCCTACTGAAACAGATAAACAGA
Organism: Alosa sapidissima; assembly: GCF_018492685.1. NCBI lineage: Eukaryota > Metazoa > Chordata > Actinopteri > Clupeiformes > Clupeidae > Alosa > Alosa sapidissima. Next base: position 37,563,053 of record NC_055965.1, read on the forward strand.
TGCAGTGCCCCTACTGAAACAGATAAACAGAAGCAGTGCCCCTACTGAAACAGAAAAACAGATGCAGCGCCCCTGCTGAAACAGATAAACAGATGCAGCGCCCCTACTGAAACAGATAAACAGATGCAGCGCCCTAAACAGATGCAGCGCCCCTACTGAAACAGATAAACAGATGCAGTTAAAAGTGGAAGCGCTCATACAGAACCGTCCAAAGTACAGTCCGAGAACGCTAGGGAGGCCTCTAGCCTCATCTTTGTAGAACCCGAGAATGCTAGGGAGGCCTCTAGCCTCATCTTCGTAGAACCTGAGAATGCTCGGGAGGCCTCTAGCCTCATCTTCGTAGAACCCGACTCGCAAGGAAACATTCTATCGAAAAAAGCATGCTCGACTTTAGGAAACAGCATCTGTCTTTACCCATCTCTGAAGGATTAAAGGCTGTGGGATCTCACTTCCTGCTTCTGAAGGTTAAAGGCTGCTGCTCTCACTTCCTGTCTCTGAAGGTTGAAATGCTGCTACTCTCACTTCCTGTCTCTGAAGGTTGAAAGGCTGCTGCTCTCACTTCCTGTCTCTGTAGGTTGAAAGGCTGCTGCTACTCTCATTTCCTGTCTCTGTAGGTTGAAAGGCTGCTACTCTCACTTCCTGTCTCTGAAGGTTGAAAGGCTGCTCTTACTTCCTGTCTCTGAAGGTTGAAAGGCTGCTGCTACTCTCTCTTCCTGTCTCTGAAGGTGGAAAGGCTGCTGCTACTCTCACTTCCTGTCTCTGAGGGTTGAAAGGCTGCTGTCTCTTCCTGTCTCTGAAGGTTGAAAGGCTGCTGTCTCTTCCTGTCTCTGAAGGTTGAAAGGCTGCTGTCTCTTCCTGTCTCTGAAGGTTGAAAGGCTGCTGCTCTCTCATCCTGTCTCTGAAGGCTGAAAGGCTGCTGTCTCTTCCTGTCTATGAAGGCTGAAAGGCTGCTGTCTCTTCCTGTCTCTGTAGGTTGAAAGGCTGTGGGATCTCTCACCAGGGCATGGCCGCCCTGTGCTCTGCTCTCCGGGCAAACCCATCTCACCTCATTGACCTCAACATGAACTGCAACAATGTAGGAGATCTGGGCATCAAGCACCTCAGTGGCTTCCTGAAGGACCCTCACTGTACACTAGAGAGACTGGGGTGAGTGGAAAGTCTGGATTGTGGATAAGATGTTCCAACATCCGTAACATACACACCTACACACACACACAGACATACACACACACACACACACTGCTAGGAACAGATACTAGTGGATTGCTAGCACACCCACCTTCCTTTTTTAACAGACATGCTAGCAACAGATACTAGTGGATTTAGCTTCCTTGCTTGCATAGCCTCTCATACCTGCATCTGAGTCCAGACCAGTGCGGTGTACACAATTCAGTTTACAGACATGTGAAATGTTTGCCTGCAGGTTGCGCTGTTGCTCTGTGGGAGTGGAGGGCTGTGCTGACCTGGCTGCTGCCCTCTCCTCTAACCCCACCCACCTGAGGTGGCTGAACCTCAACTCAAACAACCCAGGAGATGCAGGAGTAAAGCTTCTGGCACGGGTGCTGAAGGACCCTTGTTCTCAGTTGGAGAGACTAGGGTGAGTTATCACTGAAAGACGGAAAATCATATAGAAGCAATAGTGTGAGTTATCACTGAGAGACCCTAACCTTCCTATAGAGACACTAGTGTGAGTTATCACCGAAAGACCCTCATTCTCAGTTGGAGAGACTAGGGTGAGTTATCACTAAAGGACACAAAATCATATAGAAACACTAGGGTGAGTTATCACTGAAGGACCCTAACTATCCTATAGAGACACTTGGGTGAGTTATCACTGAAGGACCCTAACTATCCTATAGAGACACTTGTGTGAGTTATCACTGAAGGACCCTAACTATCCTATATAGACATATGGGTGAGTTATCACTAAAGGACACAAGATCATATAAAACCACTAGGGTGAGTTATCACTGAACACAAGATCATATTCACCTTATTCCGCACGACAACACGGGGGGTGGGGCATCTATGTTCATTTTGTATTTGAACTTCCGGTTGAGTAGTTGAGCAGGTTGTGAGTTAGCCCCGATGGACCTACACAATCCGTATAGAGACACTAGGGTGAGTTATAACTGAAGGACCTACACTATCCTATAGAGACACTAGGGTGAGTTATAACTGAAGGACCTACACTATCCTATAGAGACACTAGGGTGAGTTATAACTGAAGGACCCTAACTATCATATAGACACTAGGGTGAGTTATAACTGAAGGACCTACAAGGATACAAGGATACAAGGAAGTTTATTGTCACATGCATATAGTTACTGGAAGTAAGAAATGCAGTGAAATTATGTCTGGTGTCAGCCTATTTGTGCATTAATGGGGGGGGGTAAAAAGTGCAGTAGAAGAGGGGTTTAGTAGATTAAGTGGCAAGGGCTGCATAAAAAAGGTGGGGGAGGATTGGGATTGGGTGGGGGGCACCAACAAGGAGCACCCAAGAGCAAGGAGCACCCAAGAGCAACAGGGGCAAGGAAAAACTCCCTTACCAAGGAAGAAACCTTGGGCAGATCCACGGCTCAAGGGGCTAACCCAACTGCCAGGGGTCTTGGTGTGTGTGTTGGGGGGATGACAGGGGAGATGGGATAGTGTGCTGTGTATGTGGGGAGAGGGCAGTGTGCAATATGTGTGTTGGAGAAGCTTCCTCATGAGACAATGTGCTGTGTATTGAGGGGGGGGGGGGGCAGTGTGCTGTAAGTATGTTGGGGATGTGTGTTGGAGAAGCTTCCTGATGAAATAATGTGCTGTGTATGTAGGGGGGGGGGGGGGGGCAGGGACTTACTATTGCAAGCAGAGTACTGTATGTAATGTATGTGAGTGATGACAGTGAAGATGTGTGTGTGGGCGGGAGGGGAGTGGAGCAGTGACTGTGTGTGTGTGTGTGTGTGTAGTGTGTAGGTGGGTAGGTGGGGGCAGTGTGCTGTAAGTATGTAGAGGATGTGTGTTGGAGAAGATCCTGAAGACAATGTGCTGTGTATGTGGGGGGGGGGGCAGTGTGCAGCAAGTATGTAGAGGAGGCTTACTGTAGCAAGCAGAGTACTGTATGTAATGTATGTGAGTGATGACAGTGAAGATGTGTGTGTGGGCGGGAGTGGAGCAGTGACTGTGTGTGTGTGTGTGTAGTGTGTGTGTAGTGTGCTGTAAGTATGTAGAGGATGTGTGTTGGAGAAGATCCTGAAGACAATGTGCTGTGTATGTGGGGGGGGGGGGGGGGGCAGTGTGCAGCAAGTATGTAGAGGAGTGCTGTATGTATGTGAAGTGATGACAGTGATGATGTAAGTGTGTGTGTTGGGGATGGGGGTGGGGTGGGGTGGGGGGTGGGGGGGAAGAAAGGCTAGGCAATCAAGGACATGGGTAGATGGAGGAGAAATCAAAAATAATAAATAAAAAGTGTGCAAAAGTTGGAGAAAGTCAGATATGTGTGTGTGTGTGTGTGTGTGTGTGTGTGTGTGTGTGTGTGTTTTGACGTGTGATGAAATAAGAAAATAAATAAAAGGTCTGTAGCATAGGGAGAGGGATGTAAAAGTGTAAAAGTGCTAAAAGTCTTGTAGGTGTGTGTGGGTGTGTGTGTGTGTGGGGGGGGGGTCATGAGTGCTGAGGAGTGAATGAGTGCAAAGTCAGTATAGTGTGAGTTCAGAGTTGGGAAATGTTTGAGAGTGCTGAGGAGTGAATGTGTGCAAAGTCAGTATAGTGTGAGTTCAGAGTTCGGATGGCCTGGGGATAAAAACTTCTCCTGAGTCTCTCAGTTCTGGCTTTGTGACTACATAGGCGTCTTCTTGATTTCAGCGGTAGGAATAATCCATTGTCCTTCAGAATCTTTTGGGCTCTTAGGAGTACTCTTCTGGAATAGATATCTTGTAGAGCAGGGAGTTGAGTTCTTATAGTACGTTCAGCTGAGCGCACTACTCTCTGCAGAGTACTACAATCTCTAACTGTGGAGTTCCCATACCAGGTGATGATGCTACCAGTTAGAACACTCTCAACCGCTGAAGTGTAAAAGGCCTTCATGATGGATGTAGAAACTTTGAATTTCCTTAGCTGACGAAGGAAGTAGAGTCGTTGTCTGGACTTCTTCAGAACATATTGAGTGTTAACAGTCCATGTTAAGTCTTCAGTAATGTGGACACCAAGGTATTTAAAACTTAAATTTACGACAAACCTACAGACTCACTCGGAACACAGAGGTATTGTATCCCTGAATCTTACCCAACTACTAACCTTAACCTATCACTACAACATTATGCCTAATCTTAACCAAAAACACATATATATGGTATCCCTGAATCTTACCCAACTACTAACCTTAACCTGTCACTGCAACATTATACCTAATCTTAATTCTGAGTTTAACCCATACACGGCCGGACTTCTAAAACTCAACATCTCGCTAACCTTAACTGGGTACCTTAATTTTACGCTGTCTTCAATCTTTGCTCAGTATCGGGTCTGAGAACACATAAAGCCGTGGACGCCTTGGGTGCCGCGAAGAGTTCCTCTCTGTAGCACTTGTGTTTCTCTCCTGACTTGAATAACTGAGTAAATAATAACCGTCTTAGTCTCTTGTTTTAACCATACACCTTAATCCAATAATAAAACTTAAAATCCAACTCTAGACCTAATTATTCTAGAAACTCACCATTTTGATCCGTTAAGTCACCACCTTAAAAATCTGATATATAGATAGGATTAAGAGGAATTCTAAGCCCATAAAAGCTTTCCACACCAGAAATAACCACAGGTCTTGTGACAATGCTTAACAAGCGCCGGCCCGTGCATTTCCCTCGACTCCTCCTTTCAACCTCGCTTGGAGTAAATCCAAGTTTGGGGAGGATCGTTGTACATTGTCTCACACCTAACCCTAACCCTAACCTCAAACCAAGTTTTACCCCTACTAAATCGACCATGCCCTTTCCAATGGGACCACCCACGACGTTGTACGACGTCGGGAAATATGCGTAATAAACTTCGGTATTTTTAAACAAATCGTAACTCTGGAACCGTACGTCGTAGAAACTCGTGAGTGGTGTCGTTGGAAAGCTCGTGGTCGAATTATGGGGGGCGGATCGTGGTTTCGAGTCTCTATCCAACTATCCTATAGAGACACTAGGGTGAGTTATAACTGAAGGACCTACAGAGACACTAGGGTGAGTTATAACTGAAGGACCTACACTATCCTATAGAGACACTAGGGTGAGTTATAACTGAAGGACCTACACTATCCTATAGAGACACTAGGGTGAGTTATAACTGAAGGACCCTAACTATCATATAGACACTAGGGTGAGTTATAACTGAAGGACCTACACTATCCTATAGAGACACTAGGGTGAGTTATAACTGAAGGACCTACACTATCCTATAGAGACACTAGGGTGAGTTATAACTGAAGGACCTACACTATCCTATAGAGACACTAGGGTGAGTTATAACTGAAGGACCTACACCAGTGGTCTCCAACACGGTGCCTGCGGGACGGCTATGAGGCGCCCCCAGCGCACCTTCTAAAAATAGCCAACAGGTCGCCTGCAGATCACACTCTAAAAACACGCTCTATTGTGAAGTTTTCAATCGATATTTAAGTCTAGACCAGAACCATTTTAAGAATGTATGTAGCCATACATCTGTAACATTAAATTGATATTGGTGATACCTTACAAATTGTAGCTGCGTTAAATTTTAGCCTTTGGCTCCAAATCCGTTTCCCATTCAATCTTTAAACAACAACGGAAGCGGAGCGCATACACGCTGCTCGCACGCATAGACAGTAAAGGGGGAAAACTAGCTCGTCTGGTGTAGCCAATGGAAGCATATCTTTGCAAAAGTTCTGTGGCCATTCCATGTTCGTCAAATACGGTTCTTGCATGATTGTTCAAGAACTGAAAAACAATTGCTTTAGCTCACAGGCCTTTTCTCCTCCGTAGGCTACTGCCGTATAATAGCACTGAAAATGTTGTGGCATGCATGACTGAGCAGGACTGTGCATTACCTTTTTTGTCAGATCATGGAGAGATTTCAGGTGTGCAATAACTTTAAAAGGAGTTTTCATATGTTAGGGTGGTGTGGGCGATTACTATTGAAATGTTAAAACTGAATTGTCCACTGAAATCAGAACTTAAACAACCCCTGAATTCATAATGGTGGGTGGGTATAAATTGGGTACAAATTTTAACCCAAATTATTAATTGCACAAAACGATTGTTTTTTTTTTGTTAAAAACTTTGAAATGAACAAACTGAACAAAAATGTTGGTAGTGTTGCATAGGCCTACACAATATTGATAATTTAAAAGTACAAATCTCATAGGCCTATTATTTAGGAGGACTACCCTCCCAAAAAAGGGGTGACGGTATGTTTGTTTCAAATGAGTAGCCCTCCATATGAATTCGGGTCTTCAGGTAGCCCTCATTCCCAAAAAGGTTGGAGACCCCTGACCTACACTATCCCATAGAGACACAAGGGTGAGTTATAACTGAAGGACCTACACAATCCTATAGAGACACTAGGGTAAGTTATAACTGAAGGACCAACACAATCCTATAGAAACACTAGTGTGAGTTATAACTGAAAGACCCTAACTATCCTATAGAGACACTAGGGTGAGTTATCCTATAGAGACACTAGGGTGCGTTATAACTGAAGGACCTACACTATCCTATAGAGACACTAATCCTATAGAAAAACTAAGGTGAGTTATAACTGAAGGACCTACACTATTCCATAGAAACACTAGGGTGAGTTATAACTGAAGGACCCTAACTATCATATAGACACTAGGGTGAGTTATAACTGAAGGACCCTAACTATCATATAGACACTAGGGTGAGTTATAACTGAAGGACCCTAACTATCATATAGACACTAGGGTGAGTTATAACTGAAGGACCCTAACTATCATATAGACACTAGGGTGAGTTAATTCCTTTGGTCATATAGACACACAAAGGATAGTTGTCCCTGAAGGACCTGCACTATCTGCTGTGGTTATTCCTTTGTCCATATGGAAGGTTAGTTAGGCCTGTGTTCAGATGAATCTAGGGTGCGTTACGTTTGTCTTTAGGCCTGTGTTCAGATGAATCTAGGGTGCGTTACGTTTGTCTTTAGGCTTGTGTTCAGATGAATCTAGGGTGCGTTACGTTTGTCTTTAGGCCTGTGTTCAGATGAATCTAGGGTGCGTTACGTTTGTCTTTAGGCCTGTGTTCAGATGAATCTAGGGTGCGTTACATTTGTCTCCCCTTCCACAGACTGGTGGTTATTCCTTTGTCCATTTGAAAGGTTAGTTAGGCTTGTGTTACGTTTGTCTCCCCTTCCACAGACTGATGTTCTGTGGAGTCAGAGATGAAGGCTGGTGTACGCTGGTCTCTGCTCTCTCCTCCAACCCCTCCCACCTGAGGGAGTTGACCCTCACAGGAGACCAGCCAAGGAGCAGTGGGATCAGACAGACTGCAGAATTCCTGGAGAATCCTCTCTGTAAACTCAACATAATCAAGTTAGTTCTGTAACAGAACCTGCTCTATAAACTCACAAAAAAGGTCCACACAGTACATAACATTGTCCTATTGTACATAGTTTCCCTATACGCCACCTTGACATCTCCAACAGAAAATAACAGTAATAATAAATGGAAATAGAAATATAACGGTTGTCATCAGATTGTGTACCCAGAAATCATCCCAGATCATTCGTTTCTCATCATTCAGCCTTTCCAGCATGCTCTCATAAGAGGCTGCTTCAATTACGGCATTGACCCAGTCTTTTAATTCCAAAGTTTTAACACACTTCCAATTACGTAGAATAATTCTTAACGTTGTGATACAGCAGAGTTTTACCACAGTGAATGCCTGTTTTGATATGCTTGGTACCACTGACTTGTCTCCAAGTAAGCAAAGTCTGGGATCAGCAGGCAATGAGAAACCCAGCCATTCTTCTAATATTCCAAGGATTTTGCACCAAAATGGGTGAACACCCAACTCCCATAGCATATGGAGATATGTACCATCTTTTTCCTTGCACTTCCAACATAAGCCATTTTCAGCAATACCCATCCTATGAAGTCTAAAAGGAGTATAGTAGTACCTACAGTACCCATCCTATGAAGTCTAAAAGGAGTATAGTAGTACCTACAGTACCCATCCTATGAAGTCTAAAAGGAGTATAGTAGTACCTACAGTACCCATCCTATGAAGTCTAAAAGGAGTATAGTAGTACCTACAGTACCCATCTTATGAAGTCTAAAAGGAGTATAGTAGTACCTACAGTACCCATCTTATGAAGTCTAAAAGGAGTATAGTAGTACCTACAGTACCCATCCTATGAAGTCTAAAAGGAGTATAGTAGTACCTACAGTACCCATCCTATGAAGTCTAAAAGGAGTATAGTAGTACCTACAGTACCCATCCTATGAAGTCTAAAAGGAGTATAGTAGTACCTACAGTATGTACCACTTTATAGTGGATACATTTTCCTTTTGCTTCCCTGATGTTTTTACCCACATTTGACATAATCTTCAACCATTCACCTTCATCAAAGTCAACCCCTAAATCCCTCTGCCATATTAATTTCAAACTGCAACAATTATCTGCAGTTACATTAATGATTGAATTATAACACACAGATGCAGTATGGGCTATATGTGGTTGCTGTATGTAAGTAAGCACAGGGTTCTCATTGAAATTAAATTTGTCTCCAACACAATGTCTGATTTGCAGGTATTTCCAAAAGTGCCCATTCCCTTCTATATTGTATTTTCCCACCAAGTCAGAATGTGACATAAGTTGTCCATCCACATATAGGTCCTTCACTGTTGCTATGCCTTTAAGAAGCCACTGTTTCCAAAACACCATTTTCTTTTCAATGCGAATGTCTGGGTTATTCCACAATGATGCATAGGATTGTCTGTAGTGTGACAGTTTGAGGAGTTTATGGATTTTACACCAAACATATCGCGAGTGTTCGATCACTGGGTTTGGCTCCTGTATTGGTCCAGGGCGTTGTGAAAGAATGTCCAAGGGCTTGCATGGAGATGCATGGAATTTGACCCAGTCCAGGTCTGAGTCAGTATTTCTCCAGTGTTTTGCAAGCTGCGCCATTTCAAAAGAAAGGTCATACATTTTCACATCTGGTAGTCCAAGTCCTCCTTTATCTCTCAAGGCACACATTTCACATCCGGTAGTCTCAAGTCCTCCTTTATCTCTCAAGGCACACATTTTCACATCCGGTAGTCCAAGTCCTCCTTTATCTTTCAAGGCACACATTTCACATCCGGTAGTCCAAGTCCTCCTTTATCTCTCAAGGCACACATTTCACATCCGGTAGTCCAAGTCCTCCTTTATCTCTCAAGGCACACATTTCACATTTTACTCATTTTAATGCAGGGTCTTTTTCCTTACCACAGGAAGTCCTTAACAATGTTGTCATTTCTCCTGAAAATTATGTCTGGAATGTTCAAGGGCAACATCATAGATATGTAATTAAACTGAGGAGCTACAACTATTTTGATTACATTCACCTTTCACACAGAGTTAGTTTGAGGTTCTTCCATTTTTCCACATTATGTTGTATCTTTGTCAGCAAGGGATCATAGTTTAGAGCCATAATCCCCTCTAAATTCTGAGTCAAGCGCACACCAAGATACTTCATACCTGTAGGAACCCATTTGAAACCAAAACCAGTTACCATGTGAGAATAACATGTCCTTGTTATTGGCATTGCCTCTGATTTTCCCCAGTTTATTTTGTAGCCAGAAACAATTGAGTATGATTCTATTACCTCCATCAGTAGTGGTAGAGAAGTGGATGGATCACTCATTAATAACAAAATGTCATCGGCATATAGCATTAGTGTCTGTTCTGTCTCTTCGTCTACCCCTTTCAACCCTAGGATATTTGGGTCCTTCCTAATCTTAATAGCCAAAGGTTCCAGTACCATGGTAAAAAGCAATGGGGACAGTGGACAACCTTGGCGGGTGCCCCTAGATACTGCGAAAAATAGAGACATCATACCATTGGTCATTACTGCTGCTCTCGGGTTCTGATACAGCAAACTAACCCATGCTCTGAAGACCTTGCCTAAGCCAAAATTTGTCATAGTTTTTTTTTTTATATTTATTTTGAGCTTTTTTATGCCTTTTTAATGATAGGACAGTGGAGAGTGACAGGAAGCGAATGGGAGAGAGATCAGGGGTGGGATCCGGAAAGGACCACGGGGCAGGAATTGAACTCGGGTTGCCGGCGTACGGTGCAGGTGCCCCAGCCAGTTGCGCCACAGCTGGGGCCAAAATTTGTCATAGTTTTAAACAAAAAAATTCCACTGAACTGAGTCGAACGCCGTCTGCGCGTCCAGTGATAGTGCCACCCCTGGCGTACTTTCAGAGTACTTTAGCCACATAAGATGCATTAATCTCCTTGTATTGTCAGCTGATGATCTTCCCTTTATAAAGCCTACCTGATCTTTATGGATTATCTTAGGTAAGACCTTCTCCAAACGTGATGCTAAGACTTTTGCTAATATTTTGCAGTCCACGTTTAAAAGACTAACTGGTCTAAAGTTTGCAGGCTCAGTTGTGTCCCGATCTTTCTTAGGTAATAGTGTTATATAGTGTCATAAATGAGTCAGGCAGACAATTGACTTGAAATGCTTCAGCAAGAACATCAGTCAGTATTGGAGCCAGCATATCTACACATTTCTTGTAGTATTCAATAGGGAGTCCATCTGAACCTGGGGATTTCCCAGGTTTCATTGAAGATATTGCATTTCTCACTTCTTCCTCAGTAATGGGTTGGTCTAATGATTTTTTTTTTGTGATGCGTCTAATGTGGGGAGATCCATGTTTGCAAAAAACTGGTTTAATTTTTCTTCATCTGCATTACAAGGGGCTGTGTATAGCTGTTCATAGAATGTTTGGAAGACGCTATTTATTTCTTTTGTGGTTGAGACCATGTTATCCCCTTTCTTAATTGCTGGAATTATGTTAGCAGAATTCTGTTGTTTTAGCTGCCTAGACAAAAGTTTGCCTGTTTTTTCGCCTCCTTCATAAAATCTTGTCCGTAACCTGAACAATGCATGTTCAGCTTTTCTATTATACAAGTCATGTAACTGGTACTTATATTTACAAATGTCCTGGTATAGCTCGTCTGAATACTGCCTGCCTAGGTTCTTCTCCAGAGTACATATTTTCATTTCTAGGTCACTGAGAATTTCTCTTCGTTCCTTTTTCATTTTAGATGCACGTGCAATTAGTTTTCCTCGGATATAGGCCTTAGACGCGTCCCAAACTGAGGATAATCTCTCTATATTTAAGTCAAAAAAGGAGATCAGATCCTCGGCCAGCATTGTGCTAAATGTTTCGTCTTGTAATAATGAAGTATTTAATCTCCATCTTCCTTTTCTACCTATATCTGGGTTTAGAATGATACCCCAGTTCAACCGTAGCATGATCTGACAATGCAATTGGTCCGATTTTACAGTTTATGACCTTATTAATAATATCTTGTGACAGTAAGAAAAAGTCCTTGAATGGGATTTGTGGGAATGCGAGATTCCCTTTTTAACTAATCTCCATATGTCATTTAGACCTAAATCCTCCACCAACATATGAAGGGTAGTGATGGGGACGAGACCGCCTATGCCGAGTCCGAGTCAAGACCGAGTCTTTGAGGAAGCAAGTCCGAGTCGAGACCGAGTCCTTTAGGAGTCGAGACCGAGTCGAGACAAAGACCATAAAAAAATGTCAGTTTTAATATTCATAATTTAATATCACCCCAGTTAATAATTAACAGTTAGGCCTACAGACTAAGCTAGATTGGGAATTGTTTAGAGGAGCAGTCTTAACGTCTTAATATGGACTATGCTGACCTACAGACACTCACCGGCAGCAGAGCCATAGAGATAAATAAACGGCTCTGACGGCAGTATCTTTGCATTGCACCATGGGATGTCATTTTCAAATAATGCCGGTCAACATTGCATTTTATTATTATTGTTGTTATGTGTTGTCTGTTTTTTTATATGAACATAAAAAATGCGTTGGTCTCGAAGGACTCGGTCTGAAATTACGAGTCCTTCTCCTCCCACTGTGGTCCGAGACCGAGTCAAGACCGAGTCTTTGAAGGAACGAGTCCGAGACGAGGCCGAGAAAGCAGAAAGTCTCGAGAGGTTAAAGTCCCCGGCTAGGATTATTTGCCCACTTTTACTCCCCAAAATTGTATTTAAATTATGGATAAAGCATCTGCAGTATTTGGTGCATATACACTGCACAGAATTACTTTTACACCATTAATAAGTGCTTCAATACATATAATATCATTCTCCCCTCTTTGTCCTTAGTTTCTGATATTATATTAAAGTTAAGGTGCTTATTAATTAGAATGACTACTCCATTCTGTTTGCTAGAGAAAGAAGAGTGGAAAACATGTCCCACCCATTCATGACTTTCTTGTATAAAGGCTATATCTGCCTGTTTTTGTTTTAGATAAGATAACACCTTTCTCCTTTTGAACAGACTTCCGCAGCCGTTAATATTCCACATTACACATCTAATATGATTACCTGTTAACATAAATCATAATGGAGATACATGTCAAGAGGCTGCCCCCTAGTGGGTAATGGCGTAGTATAGGACATTCATTTAAATTCTGAAAAAATAGTTGGACCTTTGAAACAAAACCAAACATTTCAGTAACCCCCCATGAAAAAGTAAACAACAACGTATAACATTGTCAGTACCCCCCTCAGCAAACACAAGAAAATAAACTAACAAAAAAGAATGAATAAAGACCCGCGGTCTTCTCTCCACAAACCCTGATTCCGGTCCGTGGCGTGCCGGGTAGCCCCAAGGGCTATTCCTGAACAGCAGCACAATTAGCTAGTAGCCCCACCCACAAACACCCACATCACCAGCTCCCCATCCAAGCTACCGTAAAATGAGTGCTCACATCATTATTCAGTTGACCCACCACAGCGCTCTCGAATGAACTTCTCAGCCTCCTTGCTGGAAGTGAAACTTTGCTCCTTCCCGTTCCATGTGAAACGGAGGGATGCTGGAAACGCAAGTGTAAACCTCACGTCGAGTTTACGCAGCATCTTCCTTGACGCAGTGAATTCTCAGAAGAAAGACACTCTGCACTCCCTCCATTCGATAGACCCTTTCTCTTTGGCTGCCTGTAAAACCTTCTCCCTCGCGGATGTGCACAGGAACTTGATCAAGACGGTTCTTGGTGGTTTATCCTCGGCGTCATTGCCGGTAGCCCTCGATGCTCTTTTAGCTTTGCGCTTGCCCACACGATAAGTCCCTTCAATCTCGAACTCTCCATCCAACTCGATTCCCAGCCCCTCGGATATCAGCTGTTGAACGCAGTTGACAAGTCCATCTGTTTCTAATTCTGGGTTAGATATAAGAAGGAGAGCCTGCTTAAGCTAAAAGTAGCCTATAATGACTGTCTCAGGATTCTCTTGAAGAAACCAAGAAGTACCAGGGCAAGCCAGCTGTTCTGTAGGCTGGGTTTAACTACTTTCATGGCTTTGGTGAGAAATCTCACTTTCAAGTTTATGAACAGGCTGGACCGATCCATGAATGAGCTTATTGTTCAGATAGTAGATCCAAGTCGTAGCTCTGTGAGGTACATGTCAAAAATATGGGAACACTGGTATCTGTGCCTTCATTAGCTCTATTCTTCTGTTGTTGCTGTATAGAATGTGTATATATGAATGTGTGATGTTTTATTGATCTGTGTACAGTATTGTCTTCTGTGGGCTTTGAGCCTGTAATAAAGTTTATATAATTCCTCCATTAGATCGATCAGTCTCACATTCTTGCGACGATTCATATTTTCCAGTTCCTCAATTCGGTTATACAATGCCTCCAAACGTTCATCTGCTCTCTGGCTGTCTTCAGTTAGCCTTGATGTAGTATCCTCAACCGGTGATATACGGTCCTCTGCTTCAACCCATCTCACCTGAAGTGAGCTCACAGAATTCTTTAAATCCGTGACTGTTTCTTTAATCGATGATACAGCTTTGGCGACCGTTTGAAGTGTGGTGGCAATTTTACCCATTTCGGATAACACGTTGTCCATTTTGGAGTGTTCAGGTGTCGGCGAGGTCTGTCTTGTAGCCATGCGGGTCGACGATTTTCCTTGGAAATATTTCGATGTAGATGACGATATCTGGAGCTTTTTTTGCAATATTGGAAGCGCTATATATAATGTTCAATTGTGGTAACAACTTTGCTTAGAGTAAGGAGTAAATTTGTACGGATATTGTAATTAAGTTGGTGGGTTTAGGGACCGACGAAACTATGCTACCATCTTTCTTGGTTGCTCCACGTGACTCCAAAATCAGGTTATTTCTCATCCAGAACCCGCTCCATAAACTCAACATAATTACATTAGTTCTCAAAATGTAATCAGGTTAGTTCTCATCTAGAACCTTCTCTATAACAGCAATGTAATCAGGTTAGTTCTCAAACAGAACCTTCTCTATAAGAGCAACATAATCAGGTTAGTTCTCATCTAGAACCTTCAATTTCAATTTATTGTGCTTATATAGCACCAAAACATTACACATGTATCATGGCGCTTTACAGAATGTAGGCAATCAGAGAAAAAGAAAAGAGGGAGAAAAGAAAAGGAAGAAAGAAAGAAGGAAGGAAGGAAGGCCCATGGGTAACAGGGGCGAGGAAAAACTCCCTAGAATTGGAGATACATATAGGAAGAAACCTCGAGCAGATCCACGACTCAAGGGCCTGACCCATCTGCCTAGGGTCAATACGGACAGTAAGGTCTGTAAATAATGACAAATGCATATGACAGTCAGGTGTGGAGAGAAGGTTACAGAAGGTGTGATGATTACGTGTCTGGTATGATAAAGCATAATCATGATTTAGTGAGAGAAAGTGCAATAGTCCGGCGTCGGAATTGTCCAGGAAAGAAAGTTGTGATGGGGCCAGTGGTGGGTCAGCAGACAGGCCAGAATCCGGGCAGAGTTGTCATAGGCAGGTGATGGGGCCAGTGGTGGGTCAGCAGACAGGCCAGAATCAGAGTTGTCATAGCCAACGTAACGGGAGTGCAGAGAGCTACGTAATCAGGTTAGTTCTCATCTAGAACCTTCTCTATAAGAGCAACGTAATCAGGTTAGTTCTCATCTAGAACCTTCTCTATAAGAGCAACGTAATCAGGTTAGTTCTCATCTAGAACCTTCTCTATAAGAGCAACGTAATCAGGTTAGTTCTGTAACAGAGCCTGCTCTATAAGAGAAACGTAATCAGGTTAGTTCTGTAACAGAGCCTGCTCTATAAGAGAAACGTAATCAGGTTAGTTCTGTAACAGAGCCTGCCCTATAAGAGAAACGTAATCAGGTTAGTTCTGTAACAGAGCCTGCTCTATAAGAGCAATGTAATGCAGGGATTAAAGTGAAAAAAAAAATCGTTTGACTGAACTTTTTTCAGGCCATAAGTCATACGTTGTTCATATCTATAGAGATAGCACCCCTTTTACGGTCGCGACCTATTGGTTTTTAATGTACAAAAAGATGCAAACAGCAAAGTAAAGGGAGTATTCGCCTCATTCACAAGGCGGCCATTGTTTAAACCAAAACGAGGCTACAGGGTACACTTACTATATAATTAATGCCACCTACAGGTGAATGCATAGAACCTAACAATCCTATGGGTTGTGTACCCTGTAGCCTCGTTTTAGCCGCCAATGGCCACCATGTGAATAAGGCGAATTGAGAGTGTTCTTGATTGAGATTGAGTTTTCCTGATGAACAAAAATATATTTTAGTACCATCCCTGACCATTAAGGGGAGATTTAAAGGGGAGATTTTTTTCTTGTTAATATGCAATTCAACACCAAGTAAAATATATAAAATCTAGTTTGCAAGACTTCCCATTTCCTCATCAAAGTAACGAATCAGAACATTCTAGATATTGTTCATATTTCCATTTGTTGCCTCATCCGCATTTAATGAAAACATGGTAATTTTGAGTTTTACAGACAACTCAGTTTTCCAATGAGCAGCAATACTGTGTGTGCTCATGCAGGAGGTCTGCGCATTTGATAACGACAATCTGGAGACGGTGCTTTTGTCTTCAGCAACAGATTGTATAAGGTTGACAAGAGGTTGCGATATGGTGAGGGACAGGTCGTGTTGCGCTATGAAAGAACATGCGTAGCCTACTTTCTAAACGTAAAAACGGTCAGCCATAGATAAACGTAGCCTATCTCTGTCGTGGTGGCTAGTTGCACCAGGTAGGGAAGATGTCCTGAAGTGCACGAACGTTAACCTTATGGCGGTCTTCTGATTGGTGGCGTGGTAAAACGTTTTCCTATTGCATCCATAAACAATTTTCTTGCAGCGAACCACGCAAAAGTAAAAACCCTGGCACTTTAATTTCTTTACACCATGGCTTGTTAGTTCTCCCCCGTTTCCAACAGCTGCCCATCTCCATTTATTTTTTTAACTTTTGACACCTGCCTTCCATTAGCAACAACGCATCCACGACAGCTAGTGGCCTTGCCAAATAGACGCACTCAAATCATGACGCTATTATATAAATTAATAATATTTATAGCAAAGTTTTAAGTTGACTATTTTAATTGTATGGTTATTTTTTGTCAACATACACTCACAACCTACTGTCGTTAAAAGTGAGGCCTAAGCAAAATAGGCTACAAGGCTGTCTGTGCGTCACAAACAGACTGACCCCCTTATTCAACAGTCCGCAATGATGACAGTGATATTATTATTTGTTTTATGCTAACACGCTCAGTCAAAACCTTCCGTCGCAAATTGTGAAAAACATTGTTGTACATGTCATAACAGACGGGATAATAATTTGCATATGCTACGGTTTATATTGCGTCGCTTTACACATAATGTTAGTTGCATTGATTAAAAAACTAACAATAATAGTAGCCTACATCGGGTGGCATAGAAGGCTATCTGTTCAAGTCATAGGTGACACCCAAAATGAATGACCTCCCCTGACAAGAGTTCGCGATAGTAAGAAATTGTCTACTTTTAACTAAGACTAAGAAGAGAGAACACATCACCCCTGTGTTGGCTGAACTGCACTGGCTCCCTATTTCCTATAGAATTGATTTTAAGGTTATGTTAATTACTTACAAAGCTCTGAATGGCATAGCACCTTCATATATCTCTGAGCTTTTAATATCTTATCAACCACAAAGGAAACTTAGATCATCCAATTCTAATCTTTTAATCGTACACAAAGTGCTCCACAAACAAAGTGGAGAAGCTGCGTTTATCCATTATGCCCCCAAACTATGGAACACCCTGCCTCTGTACATCAAGCAGGCGAGTTCAGTAAATATTTTTAAAAAAGATCTGAAAACATACCTGTACAGGAAAGCTTTTAGTTAACTCATCTTATCCTGTAGACTACATTTTCAGATTATTCTACATCTGCTACTATTGGAGGGCGCAGCCAGCCAGAAGCAGATGGGCTCCCCCTATTAAGTCAGGTTCTGCTCAAGGTTTCTTCCTGGAATATGGGAGTTTTTCCTTGCCACAGTTGCCATATGGCGTGCTTGTGGGGGGTAAGAGGGTTAAGGCTGCCAGTCTTATGACATGTCATTTTCTATATTTTTGATATGTTGCTGAGTAGATCATAAACAGCAAAGAAAAGTGATTGATAATGACTGACTGACTATTATTGTGTTACATGCTTCAAATGTAAAGCACTTTGAGCTGCATTCTGTGTATGAAAGGTGCTATACAAATAAAGCTTATTATTATTATTATTATTATTATTATTACATTGATGCACGGAAAGAACACAACCTACGCTTCTTCTCCGAATTCGCACATAGAGCTCACAATATCATATCCAAAAAAGTTTTATTTTTTAAAATTTATATAAAACTTTTAGACCGTTATAGTCCTCCATACGTGTTCTTTTTTTTTTAAGCAAACGCCCGAGACAAGTGTGTAGCTACAACATAAACAAAGTGAAACTCATGGCTGACGTAGGCTATCTTCTTGAGCAGTCACTGATTGAGACACAGAAAGTTCTCAAGAACATATTAGGTCTTTAAACATTTACCATCACACACATTAATTCATCTGACCTAATATCTGTAGTTGCCTTAAAAAAGGAAAAGCAAAGGTGATAGTCCCCCCCCCCCCCCTATTTTTTTTCTCATCGGATCTGCATCGATCTCAAATATGACATTTCTAAAATCAAATTGACGGAAATCCATCCTACGACGGAGAACTTTAATCCTTGTGTAATGAGGTTAGATGTCAAACAGAACCCACTCTGCAAACTCAGCATAGTTAGTTCACTAACAGGGGCCTATACTTTTGCTCCACTCCACGTGCGTGTGTGTGTGTGTGTGTGTGTGTGTGTGTGTGTGTGTGTGTGGTCAGACTGTCCTACTGTGGGATTGAGGCCGAAGCGTGCTCTGCTCTCGCTGCCTCGCTGCTCTCCCACCCATCTGCCATCAGAGAGCTCGGCCTGAGCCACAACAGCCCTGGAGATGCAGGAGCCGCGAGCCTCGCCTCCCTCATCAAGGAACCTCGCTGCAAACTGGAGACACTCTGGTCAGAAGCATGAACTTTATTCTACTAACCCCATCCAATCCCATTGAACTCTATTGAACTCTATTCATACCAACCCCATCCAATCCCATTGAACTCTATTGAACTCTATTCATACCAATCCCATCCAATCCCATTGAACTCTATTCATAGTAACCCCATCCAATCCCATTGAACTTCCTCCAGTTGATCCAATCCCATCTAACCACTGATCAGATAGTCAACATCTAACCAATCATACTCAATCACTAACCAATCCAACCAATCATACTCAATCACTAACCAGTCTAACCAATCATACTCAATCACTAATCAATCTAACCAATCATACTCAATCACTAACCAGTCTAACCAATCATACTCAATCACTAACCAATCATACTCAATCACTAACCAATCTAACCAATCATACTTAATCACTAACCAATCTAACCAATCATACTCAATCACTAAATCCAACCCAACTCTTAACCTATCATAAACATAAACAAACAAGACGTCATGCACAATCACTGACTGCACCTTTAAATATCTTGAACCCCTCCTCTCATTTGTGCTGCTCGCTGCTTGTTTCCTGTCACAGGATGAAGAATTGTGGGATTGAAGAGGCAGGGTTTGTGGCGCTGGCCACAGCCCTCCGATCAAACCCCTCCCACCTGCAAGTGCTCAACCTGAGCTCCAACGACCCAGGAGAGGCCGGGGTGAAGGAGCTCGCCAAGTTCCTCAAAGAACCGCACTGCCAACTGGAGATCTTGAGGTAGGTGTTCCTCAAAGAACCGCACTGCAAACTGGAGATCTAGAGGTAGGTGTTCCTCAAAGAACCGCACTGCAAACTGGAGATCTAGAGGTAGGTGGTCCTCAAAGAACCACACTGCAAACTGGAGATCTTGAGGTAGGGGTTTCTTAAAGAACCACACTGCAAACTGGAGATCTTGAGGTAGGTGTTTCTTAAATAACCACACTGCAAACTGGAGATCTTGAGGTGAGTGTTCCTTAACCCTTTAGCCGCCAGGGTTTAAAAAATATAAATTGGATTTTTACATCAAAATTAAAAAGGCCATGGCTTGCAAGTGGTCAGAGATAAAGTCCTACTGTAAATGTGAAAATCATTGAGTATGACCAGAAGTTTATGAAGGGGGTAAATTTACTCATCTAATTTGCATATTATGACGTCACTGGATGGCAACCACCGTGAATTATGCACATTTCAGTAAATACTAGATGTTGAACATATTTGAGCAGTTTTACTTTCTTTTTTTGTGATTTCACAGACATAATAAATGAACAGGAATACAGTCACATGTAAACCAACAAACCCTATGCTACTATACAATAAAGTAGCCTGGTCAAATCAGTTCCATATCGCGGGTGACTTTGTAGTTCTTCAGAGCCCTATTTTTACAACCCCTGCTGTCTGTACCACGTCCATTACGGACACTATCATCACTATTGCCACTGGCACCTCCAGCTATGTTGGGCAGAGGGTCGAAATCGGTCGAAATAAGCATGGTATGCTTAGTGGACACTGTCGAAAAAGACGCACCTCCATTCACAGACGCTCTGTGACTATCAGTCAATAGATGATCGATCATATTCTCCAAAAGGCAGATATTCTCCTTCAGAATCAGAATAGGTGAATAACAGACCCAAGACTTCATCACACGAAGCCCGCATCGCTTCCGCGTTATGGAGGACATGCACGTCTTCTTCGTGTGTTTCTCGCGTGTTTTTCGCGAGCTTCCTGAAAACTTTTTAAAAAAAAGTTGAGCTTGAATCGAAGCTCTGGGTGTCTGCCAACTAGTGGTCAAGAGTACAAATGAGATTTTACACTGTACTCGCGTCAATTGTCTGTTTTATTCAGTAATGACGCTTGTCGCAATATTGCGACATGGGCTGTTAGAGGGTTAAATAACCACACTGCAAACTGGAGATCTTGAGGTAGGTGTTCCTTAAATAACCACACTGCAAACTGGAGATCTTGAGTTAGGTGTTTGTGTGTCACTCTGCAGGCTGAATGAGTGTGGCATCCGAAGGGAAAGGTGTGTGTGTGTGTGTGTATATTTAAAAAGTGTGTGTGTGTATTTAATAAGTGTGTGTGTTTGTATGTTTAATAAGTGTGTGTGTGTGTGTGTGTGTATTTAATAAGTGTGTGTGTGTGTGTGTGTGTGTGTGTGTGTCCCTCTGCAGGCTGAATGAGTGTGGCATCCGGAGGGAAGGGTGTGTGTGTGTGGTGTCAGCTCTCAGATCAAACCCGCTGCACCTGCAGGAACTCAGTCTGCTGCAGAACAACCTCGGGGACATCTGTTTGGGAGAGCTGCTCAACGACCCCCACTACAGACTACACACACTGCAGTACTGACAGACCCCACTACCGACTCCACTCACTGCAGTACTGACCCCCACTACCGACTCCACTCACTGCAGTTATACAGTGTGACCAGTGGAATCTCAGGACTGTGATGTCATCTTCTAGAGTGTGACCAGTGGAATCTCAGGACTGTGATGTCATTTCTAGAGCGTGATCAGTGGAATCTCACGACTGATGTCATCTTCTAGAGCAGGGATACCAGAAATACAAGGATACAAGGATACAAGGAAGTTTATTGTCACATGCATATAGTTACTGGAAGTAAGAAATGCAGTGAAAGTATGTCTGGTGTCAGCCTATTTGTGCATTAATGGGGGGGGGGGTAAAAAGTGCAGTAGAAGAGGGGTTTAGTAGATTAAGTGGCAAGGGCTGCTGTGTTGGGGGGGTGACAGGGGAGATGGGATAGTGTGGGATAGTGCTGTGTATGTGGGGAGAGGGCAGTGTGCAATATGTGTGTTGGAGAAGCTTCCTCATGAGACAATGTGCTGTGTATTGGGGGGGGGGGGGGGGGGGTGGCAGGGACTTACTATTGCAAGCAGAGTACTGTATGTAATGTATGTGAGTGATGACAGTGAAGATGTGTGTGTGGGTGGGAGGGGAGTGGAGCAGTGACTGTGTGTGTGTGTGTGTGTGTAGTGTGTAGGTGGGTAGGTGGGGGCAGTGTGCTGTAATATGGCCCAGCCCTATGAAATATGGCCCAGCATGCCACCTCATCCTGCCCCCAAGATAATGCCACCTCATCCTGCCCCCAAGATAATGCCACCTCATCCTGCTCCCAAGATAATGCCACCTCATCCTGCCCCCAAGATAATGCCACCTCATCCTGCCCCCAAGATAATGCCACCTCATCCTGCTCCCAAGATAATGCCACCTCATCCTGCCCCCAAGATAATGCCACCTCATCCTGCCCCCAAGATAATGCCACCTCATCCTGCCCCCAAGATAATGCCACCTCATCCTGCTCCCAAGATAATGCCACCTCATCCTGCTCCCAAGATAATGTGAATGGAAAATATATTCACATCCTGATCAGTTATTATCCACAATGTGTTATAGCTCAGGCAAAGTCAGTGGTTTATATTAGCCTCTAGCATCAGTTTGCAACATTTGCAGGAAGTTTGCTGTGGTTCATTACATTCAATAGCTCAGGCAAAGTCAGTGGTTTATATTAGCCTACAGGAGGTTTGTGTATAGATACAGTCAACACAACACAGGTTACATCTAATTCTTACAGGAGGTTTATGTATAGTGGCTATACTATAGCCTACTTTACACCTAATTCTTACAGGAGGTTTATGTATGTATATAGCCTATACTTTACACTTAATTCTTACAGGAGGTTTATGTATGTATATAGCCTATACTTTACACTTAATTCTTACAGGAGGTTTATGTATGTATATAGCCTATACTTTACACTTAATTCTTACAGGAGGTTTATGTATGTATATAGCCTACTTTACACCTAATTCTTACAGGATGTTTATGTATAGTCTATACTATAGCCTACTTTACACTTAATTCTTACAGGAGGTGTATGTATAGTCTACTTTCCTCTTGAATGATACAATAAATAAATGCGCAATATACGTGTGTGTGTGTGTGTGTGTGTGTGTTCCTGACTGACCAATATGACTCTGACACCCTTGATCTGCAGTTTGAAGTGTTATCTGGTAGGACCATAAGTGTTAAAGAATAAAATCTAACATTGTTTTTTTTTTTCTTTTTCAAAATCCAGCACTAGTTTGAATATAAATTAAACGAATGCACTGAATGTCATGGCAACACCTAGACCATACACATCGTTAGAGATCTCACAATTGTTAAGTCATCTTTAGAGTGTAGTCAGTGAATCTCACAATTGTTATGTCATCTTTATAGTGTGGTCAGTGACCCCTAAAGATGACATAACAATTGTGAGATTCCTGACTGTTTTAAAGATTCTCCTTACTGTTTTAAAGCTTCTCCTGACTGTGTGTGTGTGTGTGTGTTCCTGACTGTTTTAAAGCTTCTCCTGACTGTTTTAAAGCTTCTCCTGTGGTTTGAGCTGTGGGAACCAACACTGTAGTTGCTGGTACTCTGCTGCCATCTAGCGTCTAAATACTGTCACAAGGGGAATCTCGGTTTTATAAGATGTTAACATCACATCTCCATTTTGTTGTCACTGTCACAACTCCGTTGTACAACATGCACACACTTATATGAAATGAATTCAAGCAATGATTGTGAATTCAAACAACTCAATATCCGACCCAGTCAGTGACCTTTTGTGCCTCCATTCAACTCTTAACCTCGAGAGACGGTGACGTGAAAATGGTGGCGTGTCCCTTTAAACGTCCTTGTGTAACCAACCCAAAAGTCCCGCCCAAGATGAGCAATGTCATTGGTCAGCAAAGGATTGTCCTGTGCTCTGATTGGACCTCCACGTGTCCGTTTGCGCAAACCCCGGAAAAAGAAATAAAGAAACGTGCAGCTTCTCAGTCGGGTGTCCTTGCGACATAGCAAGTGCGTTTGATAACGTTTCTAATTTATAATTGCTTTGCTAACAGAATAAGAAAAACGAGTTATCAGTTTCTGTGTTCTACTGTAATTTGTGAATTTAGACATGCCAACGTCTCCTGTGAAAACGCGGATCCCTCTAACTAGTTTTGGACACCTGATATCCGAAGTGAAGGTAGGGAGACATGACATGACATGACAGGGACTTCACTTTTGTAATCAAAGATATATCACATGCAACTGGTAACGACGCGACGGTAAATTACAAATTTCGCGTGTCCGTCAAGTGTCTGGATTCAGACTGGTTTGCATGATCGCCGCAGAACAACGCTCATTGCAGAGTCAAATGGTAGGGAGTGAATGATAAGGCTCAGAGCAACGCTTAGTGCAGAGTCAAATGGTAGGGAGTGAATGATAAGGCTCAGAGCAACGCTTAGTACAGAGTCTAATGGTAGGGAGTGAATGATAAGGCTCAGAGCAACGCTTAGTGCAGAGTCTAATGGTAGGGAGTGAATGATAAGGCTCAGTGCAGAGTCTAATGAATGGTGGTACGATTGTGCGCCAGCCTGTGACGTGCTTGAATAGGATTGAATGATTAAAAACCTGGTTCTAGACTAAAACTTTGTAGTCAGGGGAAAACTCGAGTCCAGTGAAGTTGAGACATGAAGACACTGAAAATGAGGTCCCAAGATGAAGTGGCAGGCGACACTTGTGCCCCAAAAGTGAGACACATGGAATCTGGGGTAACAGTGGGGAGTAACACTAGAAAAGTAACTATTTAGCCAATTATAGCAACACACACATGTCCCCATGTTATTATAATACAGAGCTGCCTTGTGTGGGAATGATGGGAATGAGAATTGTCTGTGTGTGTTTGTTTCACATTAGTCAACAAAGCACCTTTATGACCCAATAACCTTTTAGTCACTTAACTTAGTGAGTTCTGCAAAGCACCTTTATGACCCAATAACCTTTTAGTCACTTATCTTGGTGAGTTCTGCAGCTGTGGTTTTATCATCCAGCATAGCTACTGCTGCTGGCAAAGAGGATCCCACAGAGGATTGCAGATCTAGCTCAGTGTCCCTCTAAGGTCCTCTTACCCCTGGAGCTAACAGAGCTTAGTGCCACTCTAAGGCCCTCTTACCCCATGGAGCTGACAGAGCTTAGTGTCTCTTTGTGCCTGTCTGTGAGAGTGTCCCTCTAAGGCCCTCTTACCCCTGGAGCTTACATCAATGTCTGTTTGGCACAGTTTACAAAATGCATGATGCTGTACTACATTACCCATACTGCACTGCTACTCTACATTATCCATACTCTGCTGCTACACAAAATGCATGGTGCTGTACTACATTACCCATACTGCACTGCTACTCTACATTATCCATACTCTGCTGCTACACAAAATGCATGGTGCTGTACTACATTACCCATACTGCACTGCTACTCTACATTATCCATACTCTGCTGCTACACAAAATGCATGGCGCTGTACTACATTACCCATACTGCACTGCTACTCTACATTATCCATACTCTGCTGCTACACAAAATGCATGGTGCTGTATGCATCTGTCCTGCATGCAGTAGCAAAGTGGTGTTCACAATACCACACAGAGTTGAAAAACGTCTTTCGTTTCGGTAGCAAAGTGGTGTTAACAATACCACACAGAGTTGAAAAACGTCTTTGGTTTCGGCATATGCAACTTATACGCTCAACTAATGCAACAACGGTATTCATTCATTCATTCATTCACGAGGGGAGTTGTCGCATCGACTACCTCGCGAAAATGAAATCGGTGGAGTTTTGTGATGTTCCGTGCTACGGTGGTGGCGGGGGTCAGAAATGATGACCCGTAATAGGGGTTGGAATGAGGTGTCTGTGCTCATGAAATGAAAAAGGAGGACGGAAGGTTCAAAAACGAAATGCGGACAGATAGCCTATCTGTAATTGACAGCCAGTCGCTGCAGCATGCTAATCTCTCTTTCTCTCTCCATTTTGTGTGTGCGTGTGTGTGTGCGTGTGTACATACAGAGACAGCTGTTTGGCATAGAGGCTCCTGCAACGGTAGATCTGACTGGATGGAGGAGACACTTCAACACGTACACACTGCAGGGGCGACGGAACGTAAGAGACACACTAACACACACAGACACACACTAACACACTAACACTAACACACACACACACACACACTAACACTAACACACTCACAGAGACACACACTAACACACACAGATACACACAAAACACACACGCACTAACACATAGAGACACAATAGAGACACACAATAACACGCACACACACTTCCACACAGACAGACACACTAACACACACACAGACACAAAAACACACACACACACACAGACAGACACACTAACACACACACACACAAACTAGTGTTGTCACGATACCAAAATTAATGTTTCGATACCGATACCAAGTCAAGAATTCCCTCATGTTATCAAAAACGGTTGGTGATTTAACCCTGCCTAGGTTGTTCTGGCGCATATGCTGGTCTGTGGGTTTAACCCTGTCTAGTTAGTTCTGCCGCATATGCTGGTCTGGGGGTTTAACCCTGTCTAGTTAGTTCTGGCGCATATGCTGGTATGTGGGTTTAACCCTGTCTAGTTTGTTCTGGCGCATATGCTGGTCTGGTGCCCATACAGTTTGTTCTGACGCATATGCTGGTCTGGTGCCCATACAGTTTGTTCTGGCGCATATGCTGGTCTGGGGCCCATACAGTTTGTTCTGGTGCATATGCTGGTCTGGTGCCCATACAGTTTGTTCTGGCGCATATGCTGGTCTGGTGCCCATACAGTTTGTTCTGGCGCATATGCTGGTCTGTGGGTTTAACCCTGTCTAGTTAGTTCAGCCGCATATGCTGGTCTGGGGGTTTAACCCTGTCTAGTTAGTTCTGCCGCATATGCTGGTATGTGGGTTTAACCCTGTCTAGTTTGTTCTGGCGCATATGCTGGTCTGGTGCCCATACAGTTTGTTCTGGCGCATATGCTGGTCTGGTGCCCATACAGTTTGTTCTGGCGCATATGCTGGTCTGGTGCCCATACAGTTTGTTCTGGCGCATATGCTGGTCTGGGGACCATACAGTTTGTTCTGGCGCATATGCTGGTCTGGGGCCCATACAGTTTGTCCTGTGCTCCTCTGGGTGCTGTTTGTTATCATGCCACTGAATGGTGTTTGTTCGACTACACTCGCTTTTTATTATATTCCTGTAGGAAACAGTCTCTATCTATCTATCTATCTATCTATCTATCTATCTATCTATCTATCTATCTATCTATCTATCTATCTATCTATCTATCTATCTATCTATCTATCTATCTATCTATCTATCTATCGGTATCTGGTGTTATTTTTATTATTTTCCTGTAGGAAACACTACCGGTATCTAGTTTTATTTTTGGTATTATTTTCCTGTAGGAAACACTACTGGCATCTGGTGTTATTTTCCTGTAGGAAACACTACCGGCATCGGGTGTTATTTTTGGTATCAACCGCCATTGAGGTTCCAAGCGAGCTCAGCCAATTCCAAAACCAACGTGAAAGTATTGCAGGTTACTGATTGGTCACTATCGGCCAATTCCAAAACCAAAGTGAACGTATTGCAGGTTACTGATTGGTCACTATCGGCCAATTCCAAAACCAAAGTGAAAGTATTGCAGGTTACTGATTGGTCACTTTCGGCATTGATGTGTGATGCTGACGTGCACAACATTTTTTTAATCCCTCAGTTCAGCTAGCATGACAAGCAGACAGCGTTAACAATAATCGCAACTACATTATGGTATTATTCGAAACGGGTGCGTTTGTAAATTCAATCTGGCACTCTGAAAATGGAACAACTCTCTGCAGTTCGAAAAGACGAGTGTTCAACGTCCTATGAATTAACTAACGGTTTAAGACGAGTATTCTACATACCTATGAGTTAACTAACGGTTTAAGACGAGTGTTGTACCTCCTATGAATTAACTAACGGTTTAAGATGAGTGTTCTACATACCTATGAGTTAACTAACGGTTTAAGACGAGTGTTCTACATACCTATGAGTTAACTAACGGTTTAAGATGAGTGTTCTACCTCCCTATAATTTAACTAATAGTTTCTCATAGATGAACACTGACGTTAACACATATGCAGCTGTTACGCAGGACTCATAGATGAACACTGACGTTAACACATGCAGCTGTTACGCAGGACTCATAGATGAACACACATGCAGCTGTTACGCAGGACTCATAGATGAACACATATGCAGCTGTTACGCAGGACTCATAGATGAACATGTGCAGCTGTTACGCAGGACTCATAGATGAACACATATGCAGCTGTTACGCAGGACTCATAGATGAACACACATGCAGCTGTTACGCAGGACTCATAGATGAACACTGACGTTAACACATGCAGCTGTTACGCAGGACTCATAGATGAACACACATGCAGCTGTTACGCAGGACTCATAGATGAACACACATGCAGCTGTTACGCAGGACTCATAGATGAACATGTGCAGCTGTTACGCAGGACTCATAGATGAACATGTGCAGCTGTTACGCAGGACTCATAGATGAACACACATGCAGCTGTTACGCAGGACTCATAGATGAACACACATGCAGCTGTTACGCAGGACTCATAGATGAACACTGACGTTAACACATATGCAGCTGTTACGCAGGACTCATAGATGAACACACATGCAGCTGTTACGCAGGACTCATAGATGAACACATATGCAGCTGTTACGCAGGACTCATAGATGAACATGTGCAGCTGTTACGCAGGACTCATAGATGAACACATATGCAGCTGTTACGCAGGACTCATAGATGAACACACATGCAGCTGTTACGCAGGACTCATAGATGAACACTGACGTTAACACATGCAGCTGTTACGCAGGACTCATAGATGAACACACATGCAGCTGTTACGCAGGACTCATAGATGAACACACATGCAGCTGTTACGCAGGACTCATAGATGAACATGTGCAGCTGTTACGCAGGACTCATAGATGAACATGTGCAGCTGTTACGCAGGACTCATAGATGAACACACATGCAGCTGTTACGCAGGACTCATAGATGAACACACATGCAGCTGTTACGCAGGACTCATAGATGAACACTGACGTTAACACATATGCAGCTGTTACGCAGGACTCATAGATGAACACATATGCAGCTGTTACGCAGGACTCATAGATGAACACATATGCAGCTGTTACGCATGACTCATAGATGAACACACATGCAGCTGTTACGCAGGACTCATAGATGAACACATATGCAGCTGTTACACAGGACTCATAGATGAACACATATGCAGCTGTTACGCAGGACTCATAGATGAACACATATGCAGCTGTTACGCATGACTCATAGATGAACATGTGCAGCTGTTACGCAGGACTCATAGATGAACACTGACGTTAACACATGTGCAGCTGTTACGCAGGACTCATAGATGAACACTGACGTTAACACACATGCAGCTGTTACGCAGGACTCATAGATGAACACTGACGTTAACACATATGCAGCTGTTACGCAGGACTCATAGATGAACATGTGCAGCTGTTACGCAGGACTCATAGATGAACACATATGCAGCTGTTACGCAGGACTCATAGATGAACACATATGCAGCTGTTACGCAGGACTCATAGATGAACATGTGCAGCTGTTACGCAGGACTCATAGATGAACACTGACGTTAACACATATGCAGCTGTTACGCAGGACTCATAGATGAACACTGACGTTAACACATATGCAGCTGTTACGCAGGACTCATAGATGAACACATATGCAGCTGTTACGCAGGACTCATAGATGAACACTGACGTTAACACACATGCAGCTGTTACGCAGGACTCATAGATGAACACTGACGTTAACACACATGCAGCTGTTACGCAGGACTCATAGATGAACATGTGCAGCTGTTACGCAGGAGTCATAGATGAACACATATGCAGCTGTTACGCAGGACTCATAGATGAACACTGACGTTAACACACATGCAGCTGTTACGCAGGACTCATAGATGAACACATATGCAGCTGTTACGCAGGACTCATAGATGAACACATATGCAGCTGTTACGCAGGACTCATAGATGAACACATATGCAGCTGTTACGCAGGACTCATAGATGAACACATGTGCAGCTGTTACGCAGGACTCATAGATGAACACTGACGTTAACACACATGCAGCTGTTACGCAGGACTCATAGATGAACATGTGCAGCTGTTACGCAGGACTCATAGATGAACATGTGCAGCTGTTACGCAGGACTCATAGATGAACACATATGCAGCTGTTACGCAGGACTCATAGATGAACACATATGCAGCTGTTACGCATGACTCATAGATGAACACACATGCAGCTGTTACGCAGGACTCATAGATGAACACATGTGCAGCTGTTACGCAGGACTCATAGATGAACATGTGCAGCTGTTACGCAGGACTCATAGATGAACACTGACGTTAACACATATGCAGCTGTTACGCAGGACTCATAGATGAACATGTGCAGCTGTTACGCAGGACTCATAGATGAACATGTGCAGCTGTTACGCAGGACTCATAGATGAACACTGACGTTAACACATATGCAGCTGTTACGCAGGACTCATAGATGAACACACATGCAGCTGTTACGCAGGACTCATAGATGAACACTGACGTTAACACATATGCAGCTGTTACGCAGGACTCATAGATGAACACACATGCAGCTGTTACGCAGGACTCATAGATGAACACACATGCAGCTGTTACGCAGGACTCATAGATGAACATGTGCAGCTGTTACGCAGGACTCATAGATGAACACTGACGTTAACACATGTGCAGCTGTTACGCAGGACTCATAGATGAACATGTGCAGCTGTTACGCAGGACTCATAGATGAACACTGACGTTAACACATGTGCAGCTGTTACGCAGGACTCATAGATGAACATGTGCAGCTGTTACGCAGGACTCATAGATGAACACATATGCAGCTGTTACGCAGGACTCATAGATGAACACATGCAGCT
Organism: Alosa sapidissima; assembly: GCF_018492685.1. Taxonomy (NCBI): domain Eukaryota; kingdom Metazoa; phylum Chordata; class Actinopteri; order Clupeiformes; family Clupeidae; genus Alosa; species Alosa sapidissima. The sequence goes on from NC_055965.1 coordinate 37,593,618, forward strand.
GTTACGCAGGACTCATAGATGAACACACATGCAGCTGTTACGCAGGACTCATAGATGAACACACATGCAGCTGTTACGCAGGACTCATAGATGAACACATATGCAGCTGTTACGCAGGACTCATAGATGAACATGTGCAGCTGTTACGCAGGACTCATAGATGAACACTGACGTTAACACATATGCAGCTGTTACGCAGGACTCATAGATGAACATGTGCAGCTGTTACGCAGGACTCATAGATGAACACATATGCAGCTGTTACGCAGGACTCATAGATGAACATGTGCAGCTGTTACGCAGGACTCATAGATGAACACATATGCAGCTGTTACGCAGGACTCATAGATGAACACACATGCAGCTGTTACGCAGGACTCATAGATGAACACTGACGTTAACACACATGCAGCTGTTACGCAGGACTCATAGATGAACACACATGCAGCTGTTACGCAGGACTCATAGATGAACATGTGCAGCTGTTACGCAGGACTCATAGATGAACACATATGCAGCTGTTACGCAGGACTCATAGATGAACACATATGCAGCTGTTACGCAGGACTCATAGATGAACACACATGCAGCTGTTACGCAGGACTCATAGATGAACACTGACGTTAACACATATGCAGCTGTTACGCAGGACTCATAGATGAACACACATGCAGCTGTTACGCAGGAGTCATAGATGAACACTGACGTTAACACATATGCAGCTGTTACGCAGGACTCATAGATGAACACTGACGTTAACACATATGCAGCTGTTATAGATGGGCTGGCATCGCAGGGCTCATAGATGGGCTGGCATCGCAGGGCTCATGGATGTTACGGCTCATAGATGGGCTGGCATCGCAGGGCTCATGGATGTTACGGCTCATAGATGGGCTGGCATCGCAGGGCTCATGGATGTTACGGCTCATAGATGGGCTGGCATCGCAGGGCTCATGGATGTTACGGCTCATAGATGGGCTGGCATCGCTCTCTCTCCCTTGTTTATGTTTCTCCTATAGGCGGAGTTTTGGTGTTTGCGCTGTGGACGCGGATGATGCGTAATGGCTGGCACCACCCTCCAGTACTTATACCGCCCCTATCCCAAGATGTCGGTCTCTCTCTCTCGGCTTGGCCTTCTTGCGGACGACATACTGGGCACGCTACTTTAGTTTAAGACGTTAAACTTTATTGTTTAGCTTTAGTTCTTTAAATGTAAATATATTTCTATATACGTTTATTCATGGCGATTAGTTTAGGTTTCCAGCACGTTCTTAGGGTAGTTAGTTAGTGTAGTTATGAAGTGGCACGGAAGACTCACTTTTTCTTTTGTGTTCACTCGGTCGGGAGTCAGGCAAGCTTCCTCCGAACTAGACAGTCTTTTTGTGTTTTTCCTTTGGTCTTTGTAATCGTCATGTTTTTGTTTGGTAATTCGTTCTAAATTGTTCCTTTGCATTAAATTGTTACATTTTCCCCGCACAACCGGACTCTGGTGAATTCGTTTATGTTATGCTGTCCCTACTTTGACATGGACTGGTAACAACAGCAACATACCAAGAATCAGACACAGCATCCCCTTGATTTCCTTCATTGTTGTAATGTTTGTATTTTGTATTCAATGCATTTTTCTCTGCCCTCTCTCTCTACCTCCCTTCTCTTCTTTCCTCCCTCCCCCTCTCTCTCTCTCCATCTCTCTCTCCATCTCTCTCTCTCTCTCCATCTCTCTCTCTCCCCATCTCTCTCTCTCCATCTCTCTCTCAATTCAATTTCAATTCAATAAGCTTTATTGGCATGAATGTAAATTTTACAGTGTTGCCAAAGCATTCAATACAATAATAATAATAATAATAATAATAATAATAATAATAATAATAAAAAATAGTACAGATGGTGGTGGTGGTGGTGATGATGATGATGATGATGATGATGATGATAATAATGAAAATAACATCTGGCTGATTAAATGAACAAAAAAAAGTATTATTATGTTATTGAACATGGCTGTTCTCGCAGGATGTGGCAGGATTGGATGTACTCAGCAGCTAGGTGGACACAACTGTCTACTTCCCCCAAGAGGAATGATAGTTTTTGTTCATTGTTTGTTTTAAGAAATTCAGGACAGTTATCTCCGATTTTAGTAAAGTATTCTTTTCTTATAACCTCATATCTTTTGCATTCGGTAAAAAAATGCTGTTCATTTTCTACTGTTACTGCAGTGACCACACATCCTTTTTTCAGGGGCCAGCCAGGTTTGCCTGTGTCGCCCCTTTTCAATAGCAAGGCTATGGTCGCTGAGCCTGTACCTTGTCAATATACTTTCTATATTTAGAATTTTAGTTAAATATGGTGCCAATTTGTAATCAGATTTTATTAATTTAAATACATTGAGTTTACTTATTTGCTTAATTGTTAATGTAATTTTCTTTCGAGGTTTTTTCTAATTGTTTTTCTAATTGTTTTCATTTTGAAGCAATGGTTGAGTCAATTTTGTTTCGGCCATGTTTTTCAATTAGGTAATTTAGGGGATTCTTCTCTGGGATTCCATCTCTCAGCTGGGCAGCAGTGTGGTGGTATCTACTTGGTTCACTGTGTTGTAGGTGATGCCAGAATTTTGCCGCTCTTTTGTGGATATTGAGAAGAAGAGGGAATCTTCCTAATTCAGCTCTACAACCCATATTCGAGCAACTTCTGTTCACTCCTAATATATTTTTACAGAACTCTAAGTGAAAAATTTCGGGCTGACTTTTGTCCCATGTCTCCAAATTGTCTTTGTATTAGGTGGCCCAAATCTCACTCCCGTATAATAGGATTAGTTTAATTACAGAATCAAAAACATGTAACCATATTTGTAATGGGGGGTTGTATCTAATTAATGATTTCCTTCAGATGTAATATGTTTTTCTTGCCTTTTCTGTTAAATCTATGATTGCCGGTATATGAGATTATTAATCCTAGATAACAATAATGTTTCACTTGTTCTATTGATTGTTTGCCAATTGTGAAATGGTAATCGTTAGATGTTGATTGTTTTTTGATTGGTAGGGCCCAAGTTGTACTATATTCGTTTATTATATCAAGGCTTTCTTGCAGTCCCTCTGCCGTTGGCGATAGTACGAGCAGGTCATCTGCAAAGAGTAGACATTTTATCTCTCTACCCAGTAGGTTAAGCCCTGGGGAAGAAGTTTCTATGTTGGTGGTCAAATCATTTGTATAAAATCTCTCTCTCTCCCCCCCCCCCCCTCTCTCTCTCCTCCCCCCCCCCTCTCTTTCTCTCTCTCTCTCTCTCTCTCTCTCTCTCTCTCTCTCTCTTCTCTCTCTCTCTCTCTCTCTCTCTCTCTCTCCTCTCTCTCTCTCCTCTCTCTCTCTCCTCTCTCTCTCCTCTCTCTCTCTCTCTCTCCCCCCCTCTCTCTCTCTCTCCCCCCTCCCTCTCTCTCTCTCTCTGTAGTTTGTTCTGGTGACATATGCTGCTCTGGCCCTGGGTGCTGCAGCTTACGCCGTGAACCGCCGAGACAAACAGACACAGGAAGTGGCAGAGAGTATCACTTCCTCCCAGGCCTGAAGGACTCTACGCACGTAGACACACACACAGTAGCACTTCCTCCCAGGCCTGAAGGACCCTACACTCGTACACACACACACTCACACACACACACACACACACACACACACACACACACACACAGATACTGTAAGTATAGTTATATTATTAAGTGACAGACCGCAGAACACTGGGATGTAACTGTTTATTAAATTAATAAATATCTCACCTGTGACCTCACACTATGTGTATGTGTATGTGTGTGTGTAGGGGAGGGGAGGGGAGGGGGGGGGGGGGTACACAGGTCTGACTAAAACAATGCATACAATAGGCAGGAAGAAAAACAATGTTACAGGAGTAGCATTAAAAAGTACTACAACTTCAAACAAAGATTAGATCAATAAATAGGCAAAATTAATTATAAATATGAAGGAGGAAAAATAGAACAAGAGAGTACAACAGTAGTACAAAGTCAAGGACTCAAATCTCATCTCTGAGGGTCCCTCCAGACAAACTGAAGCATTTTTATCTTTGTAAATATTCAAAGAATAAAAGGCATAAAAAACACTGTTTTCCCAGTGTGTAGCATCATCTTGCTAGGACTCCTCACAGTGTGTAGCATCATCTTGCTAGGACTCCTCACAAGGTGTTGGTAGCTGGAGGGATGATTTCGGAAGGTTTCCACACGACACCTTTTGAATTTCGCCACACCAGATTTTGCCTCAGGGTGTGGATGACGAAACGGCAAGACATTTGGTTGTAGTGGCTGGCAAGCGAGATAGTTAGCCTATCAGCTAGTTCATAAGTATAACTACTAAATAAAGATACACTGGGTCTTTATGCCTCGACAAAGTTGCATATAAACAACAATTCATGTTCATAGAAACAACAAGGTTATGTATTTTATACCTGTGTTTTCATGCTAACATTACATGTTAAGAAAGTTGAGCAGCTAAATATAGAAAGAAATGTTCTGTGTATTAGCCGCATTGTGTATAAACCGCAGGAAGTGTTTTATGCAGGTTAAAAAAACCAAAACCATATTAATACCATATTAACTGCCCCCGTGTATACCTTATAGCTAAAGAAATGTAGCAAAATCAATGTATAAATTGTGGCTAATAGTACATAAATTACGGTACATGTTTTACAAAGTATCTCTGTATGTGTGACAGATAACATCCATGTACCCTTGTATGTGTAGCCAACCTGCAGACTACGTTTGTGTGATATAAAAATAACAATCTGTGTCGATACAAGCACCAGTGCTGCAGACTATGTTTGTGTGATATACATATAACAATCTGTGTTGATACAAGCACCAGTGCTGCAGACTATGTTTGTGTGATATACATATAACAATCTGTGTCGATACAAGCACCAGTGCTCATCCAGAAGTCAGACTGCAGACTATCTTGTAATCATGCTGTGACTTGCTCCAACTTTCTTTAGAATAGTGATTTACTTTGACATATCCAAATGGTCCCCAAGACTATCGCTATATACCGTTTCTTTGCAAATGCATATTTCGGTCTAACTCAGAACTAGTCCAATTAGTCAAGTCAAGTCAAGTCAAGTCAAGTCGGCTTTTATTGTCAATTTCTTTACATGCACTGGTCATACAAAGAATTGAAATTTCGTTTCTTACTTTCCCATGCAGACATAGACATGCTTTAAATACAGACAGACATACTATGGACATAGCCATAGACAATAAACATTAAATTAAAGTGCAAGACTGAAATATAGAACATGTATGTATCAAAATAGAAATATAGGACATATATATAAAAAATAAAAAAAATAGAGGTAGTTGTGTTGTATATTTCTATAGTCTTAACAGTTACATGAAGTTTAAACTTGTGCTTGTGTGACCTGTATATTTACATTGATATGCAGTATGTAGTAATTCAAGTATATCAGGCTTGATGTGAAGCAGCAACACGTTTGGCTGCGCAGTCACAGTGCAGTTCCACATGGCGGTGTTGGGGGGGGTTTGGTAGACAGGATCCTAGTTTCCTAGGTTCCTGGTTGGCTGGTGGGTGGGGGGGGCTGTCAGTGATGGGAGAGTGGGTAGAGTGTTCAGCATCCTGATTGCTTGGTGGATGAAGCTACTTGCCAGTCTGGTGGTGCGGGAGCGGAGGCTCCTGTACCGCTTTCCAGAGGGCAGGAGGCTGAACAGTTCGTGTGCAGGGTGGGTTGTATCCTTGACAATCATTAGTGCTTTGCGGGTGAGGCGGGTGGTGTAAATGTCCTGCAGGGAGGGGAGTGGTGCTCCAATGATCCTCTTAGCTGTGTTAACAGTGCGCTGGAGGGTCTTCCTGTTCTGATCTGTGCAGCTTCCGCCCCACACTGTGATGCTGCTGGAGACGATGCTCTCGATGGTCCCTCTGTAGAATGTAGTCATGACAGGAGGCGTGGCACTTGCCTTCTTCAATTTGCGCAAGAAGTAGAGGCGCTGCTGGGCTTTCTTCGCCAGTGATGCTGTGTTGGTGGTCCAGGAGAGGTCGTCGCTGATGTGCACCCCCAGAAATTTTGTGCTGCTCACTCTCTCCACAGCATCTCCGTCGATGGACAGTGGTGGCAGTTGTTTGTGGCCTCTCTGAAAGTTGACAACAATCTCCTTGGTCTTGCTGACATTTAGCAGGAGGTTGTTGTCTTTGCACCATTTAGCCAGCAGGTCTACTTCTTCTCTGTAGTGAGCCTCATCGCCCTTAGTGATGAGGCCCACCAGTGTTGTGTCGTCCGCAAACTTCACCAGATGGTTGGAGCTGTGAGTGGTTGTACAGTCATGTGTTAGCAGTGTGAAGAGCAGGGGGCTGAGCACACACCCTTGAGGGGCCCCCGTGCTCAGGGTCAGAGTGCTTGAGGTGTTGTCCCCGACACGTACTGCTTGTGGTCTCTGCAACAGGAAATCCAGCAGCCAGTTGCAGAGGGAGGTACTGAATCCTAGCTTGTCCAGTTTGCTGATGAGTTGTTGTGGTATTATGGTATTGAATGCTGAACTGAAGTCTATGAACAGCATTCTCACATATGAGTCTTTATTGTCTAAGTGGGTGAGGGCTGGATGGAGGGCAGAGCAGATTGCATCCTCCGTGGATCGTTTGGCTCGGTATGCAAACTGGAAGGGGTCCAGGGTGGGGGGTAGGGTGGCTTTGATGTGTGACATGACTAGCCGTTCGAAGCACTTCATGATTATGGGCGTGAGTGCTACAGGACGGTAGTCATTGAAGCATGATGGTGATGATTTCTTTGGCACGGGTATGATGGTGGCAGTTTTGAAAAGTGATGGGATGACTGCTTGCTCCAGAGAGGTGTTGAAAATGTCTGTAAAAACATCCTTCAGCTCTTCTGCACAGTCCTTCAACACTCGTCCTGGTATGTTGTCTGGGCCTGCTGCTTTGCGTGGGTTAATGGTGGCTAGTGTCCTCTTCACGCTGGCAGAGGACAGGTACAGGGGTTGGTCGTGGGGGGGAGGTGGGGTTTTCTGTGGGTGAGTGTCATTTTGTGCTTCAAAACGGGCGAAAAAACTGTTCAGGTCATTTAGCAGAGAGGTGTTGTTCTCACAGCTCCGTGGCGCAGGCTTGTAGTCAGTGATGGCCTGTATGCCCTGCCATAGGCTCTGTGCATCTCTGCTGTCTTTGAAGTGTGTTGTTATTTTGTCTGTGTAATCCTTTTTTGCCTTCCTGATGCCCTGGGACAGGTTAGCCCTCGCTGTTCTTAGGCCAGCTACATCTCCAGCTCTGAAGGCTTTGTCTCTGGCCCTCAGCAGTCTGTGGACGTCTCCTGTCAGCCATGGCTTCTGGTTGGCCCGAGTGGTGATGTGTTTTATTTCTGTAACATCATTGATGCATTTGGTGATGTAGGAGGTCACAGTGTCTGTGTATTCCTCAATGTCAATGTGGTTGTTGTGGGTGGCAGCTGTTTTGAAGATATCCCAGTCTGTTGTTTCAAAGCAGTCCTGAAGTTGTGAGACGGCCCCCTCCGGCCACACGTTTATTAACACGTTATCATCCAATTAAGACTCTTTATTGTTTTTAGACCAAATATTCTTTCTTTTCTTTTAAGTTGTGTTTTTATTCAGTTGTACTGGAAACAACCTCTGTTTTTCTACAGTCGTTGCTGTTAGGTTTATAACTCACTTCTTTGCAATCTTTGCAAATCCTTGCAGTATAATCAGTAGACTAAAATGGATTGGAAATCTCTGATTGTCAGGGCTGTCCTCTGATTCAGGGATTCATAAAGGCACAACATGGACCCCCTGGAGCTTCTCCTTGGCACTCTAGAAGATCTAACTGCCAAAGACCTGAAGACGTTCCAGTTGTACCTGACTGAGGGGGCGCTGAAGGGGTTTGATCGTATTCCAAAAGGGAAGCTGGAGAAATGTGATCCCCCAGATACTGCAGGCATAATGAGGGAGGCCTATGGCAGTGAAGGTGCCCTGAGGATAACACTGCTCATCTTGAAGAAGATGAAGCACAATGACCTTGCAGACAAACTGGAGGGAGAGCTGGAGAAGAGGTAAAATAGTTGCCCCTAAGGTACATTGGTTAGAGGTGAGAAGATATAGGATAATTGCCCCTAAGGTACATTGGTTAGAGCTGAGAAGATATAGGATAGTTGCCCCGAAGGTACATTGGTTAGAGGTGAGAAGATATAGGATAATTGCCCCTAAGGTACATTGGTTAGAGCTGAGAAGATATAGGATAGTTGCCCCGAAGGTACATTGGTTAGAGGTGAGAAGATATAGGATAATTGCCCCTAAGGTACATTGGTTAGAGGTGAGAAGATATAGGATAATTGCCCCTAAGGTACATTGGTTAGAGGTGAGAAGATATAGGATAATTGCCCCTAAGGTACATTGGTTAGAGGTGAGAAGATATAGGATAGTTGCCCCGAAGGTACATTGGTTAGAGGTGAGAAGATATAGGATAGTTGCCCCGAAGGTACATTGGTTAGAGGTGAGAAGATATAGGATAGTTGCCCCGAAGGTACATTGGTTAGAGGTGAGAAGATATAGTATAGTTGCTCCTAAGGCACATTGGTTAGAGGTGAGAAGATATAGGATAGTTGCCCTTAAGGTACATTGGTTAGAGGTGTAGAGTGTTCTAGAGAGTTCTGCCCAGATCTGTAGAACTTCACTGTAACCTAATCCACAAAACGTACAACCTTTGTTTTATATCTCTCTTGTCCTCAGTGGCCCAGCGGTGTCGGTAGATATGGATAAGGGATCTGGTAAGTACATTAGCAATATCAAAATCAATGCATTTTACCTGCCTGAGTCACTTAAACATAGTAGCTTTACTTTGTGTGGATTGGATCATATTTGACCTCTTCTGTGCATCTTCAGCTGTGCTTTATACGAGCCTTTCACTATAGCCCAGTGCATCTTCAGCTGTGCTTTATACGAGCCTTTCACTATAGCCCAGTGCATCTTCAGCTGTGCTTTATACGAGCCTTTCACTATAGCCCAGTGCATCTTCAGCTGTGCTGCTTTATACGAGCCTTTCACTATAGCCCAGTGCATCTTCAGCTGTGCTTTATACGAGCCTTTCACTATAGCCCAGTGCATCTTCAGCTGTGCTGCTTTATACGAGCCTTTCACTATAGCCCAGTGCATCTTCAGCTGTGCTTTATACGAGCCTTTCACATTAGCCCAGTGCATCTTCAGCTGTGCTTTATATGAGCCTTTCACTATAGCCCAGTGCATCTTCAGCTGTGCTGCTTTATACGAGCCTTTCACTATAGCCCAGTGCATCTTCAGCTGTGCTGCTTTATACGAGCCTTTCACTATAGCCCAGTGCATCTTCAGCTGTGCTTTATAAGAGCCTTTCACTATAGGCATCTTCAGCTGTGCTGCTTTATACGAGCCTTTCACTATAGCCCAGGTTTCTTTTGCTCAGCGCCGTAATAATTTTTAAAGGGTGTAAGATTTAGATTTTTGGATCATGTGCCAGACCACACCTTTTGTCTTGCCTTGTAAAATAATAAAATACTTGTACGATATGAATAAGACTTGTACGATATAAATAAGACTTGTACGATATGAATAAGATATGTACGATATGAATAAGACTTGTATGAATAAGACATGTACGATATGAATAAGACTTGTACAATATGAATAAGACTTGTACGATATAAATAAGACATGTACGATATGAATAAGACTTGTACGATATGAGTAAGATATGAATAAGATTTGTATGATATGAATAAGACTTGTACGATATGAATAAGACTTGTACGATATGAATAAGACATGTACGATATGAATAAGATATGTACGATATGAATAAGACTTGTATGAATAAGACATGTATGATATGAATAAGACTTGTACGATATGAATAAGACTTGTACGATATAAATAAGACATGTACGATATGAATAAGACTTGTACGATATGAATAAGACATGTACGATATGAATAAGACTTGTACGATATAAATAAGACATGTACGATATGAATAAGACTTGTACGATATGAGTAAGATATGAATAAGACTTGTATGATATGAATAAGACTTGTATGATATGAATAAGACTCGTACGATATGAATAAGACTTGCATCGCACTTTTCACCACGTTGCGTCAGGATGAATCACAGTAGGGTCCCCAGTGTTGTTCATGTTAGCCTAGAGCATGTTTTCCTAGCCTTTCATTTGCTTTCTTCATAAAAAAGTCTGTATTTGTCAAACAGAATCTGCCATCCAACAGCAACTTAAGGCTGAACTGAAGGACAAAGGTGTCTGTGCAGAAGTTCTGTCTAGACTGGGCAGAAGAAAGGGCCAATCAGGATATTTATTTAATCTTTGTGCTTCCTTTCGGAGAGCTGAACTTACTTCAAACAGAGGAGTACAGTCTCTTGTCACTTTTGATATACTTCCACCCTGAACTTATGGACTTGAATGCTGTTAAGATGGATAAGAACTCAAAGATTCTGTTCATCTTTGATGGTCTAGATGAAAGTAAACTTGAGCTGAATTTCCGAAGTGAACAGAGGCAGCATGACTTGAGACAGACATCATCTGTGAGTCAACTGCTAACAAATCTCATTCAAGGGCATCTGCTCCAGTCGTCTCTCATCTGGATCACATCATGGCCTGCAGCAGTCAATCTAATCCCTTCTCGTTATGTGGACAAGTGGACAGAAATACGTGGATTTAATGACACGCAGAAGGATGAATACTTCAGCAGGAGATTCTCAAATAGCCATATTAACAAAATCATTTCACAAATCAAAACAAGAAGGAGCCTCTACATCATGTGCCACATACCAGTCTTCTGTTGGATTCTTGTCTGCGTGCTTCAGGACATGCTGTCTCCTGACAGCAATATGGATATTCCAAAAACTATGACTGAACTGTTCATCCACTTTCTTCTCATCCAGACCAACAGGAAGAACCAGATATGTTCTGGGCAAAGTGAAACGGACAGAAGCAAGCTAATGCAGAGACACAAAGAACACATGCTGAGATGGTCTGGGCAAAGTGAAACGGACAGAAGCAAGCTAATGCAGAGACACAAAGAACACATGCTGAGATGGTCTGAACTGGCGTTTAGACAACTAGAAAAGGAGAACATTGTGTTTAGCAAAAAAGATCTGAGAGAAAGTGGCATTGAGGACAGTGAAATTAAAGAATACTCTGAGGTGTGCACCGAGATCTTCAAGAAAGACCGTATGTTCTACAAAAGAACATTCTACTGCTTTGTTCATCTGAGTGTTCAGGACTTTCTGGCAGCTCTTCATGTGTTCTATAGTTTTGTGAATAAGAACCATAAGGCGCTGGAGTCCTTCACAGTGCCAAGTACCAGCAGCCAAGAAGAGGAGAGACCCAAAGAACCTCATGAAGACGATGTCTGCCAAGATGAGATGTCATTGCACGTTCTGTTAACTAGAGCAGTGGACAAATCCCTAGAGAGCAAGAATGGACACCTAGATCTTTTCCTGCGCTTCCTTTTGGGAATATCACTGGAGTCCAATCAAGAACTCTTGGAAGGCCTACTGCTTCAGGTAGAGGACATCTCTGCAAGTCTCGAGACAACCACTGAGTACATCAAGAAGATTCTAAGCGAGGGCAGTAATTCTGTTGAGAGATGCCTGAATCTGTTACTCTGTTTACTTGAAATGAAGGACAGCTCACTTCATGAGAACACTAAAGAGTATGTGAAATCTGGTCAGCAGCTGACCCCAGCCCAGTGTTCATTACAGGCGTTCATACTTCTGATGTCAGAGGAAGTACTGGATGACTTTGATCTAACCATGTACAGGACGTCCCAGGAGGGTCGCGAACGATTGCTCATTGTGCTGAGGAGCTGCAGAAAGGCTCGGTAAGTCTGAATATTTTCCCATTCCATGTATCGTAGTTACGGGACCTCTGAACAGTGTGATGGCCCATATCTTTTGATGGAACTGTCTGCAGGATCATGAGGAGCTGTGTAATAAACTGAAAACAATTAATTAATTAATTTTTAAGTTGAAATCAAGTTGAAGTATGTGTCTCCTCCCATTGTAGATTGAAGGGCTGTGGTCTCAGTGAAAAATCCTGTGGGGTTATATCCGCTAATCTCCAATCTGAAAGTGCATGCCTGAGGGAGTTGGACCTGAGCTCTAATCCCCTGTGTGATGCTGGGGTGGAGTGTCTGTCTGCTGGACTGAAACACACATGCACACTAGAGACCCTGAGGTCAGTATGCAGTCTTTAACCAGACAGCCATTTGTCCACACACATACACTGAGGTCAGTATGCAGTCTTTAAACAGACAGCCATTTGTCCACACACATACACTGATGTTAGTATGCAGTCTTTAACCAGACAGCCATTTGTCCACACACATACACTGAGGTCATTATGCAGTCTTTAAACAGACCGTCATTTGTCCACACACATACACTGAGGTCAGTATGCAGTCTTTAACCAGACAGCCATTTGTCCACACACATACACTGAGGTCAGTATGCAGTCTTTAACCAGACAGCCATTTGTCCACACACATACACTGAGGTCAGTATGCAGTCTTTAACCAGACAGCCATTTGTCCACACACATACTCTGAGGTCAGTATGCAGTCTTTAACCAGACAGCCATTTGTCCACACACATACACTGAGGTCATTATGCAGTCTTTAAACAGACAGCCATTTGTCCACACACATACACTGAGGTCATTATGCAGTCTTTAACCAGACAGCCATTTGTCCACACACATACACTGTGGTCATTATGCAGTCTTTAACCAGACAGCCATTTGTCCACACACATACACTGAGGTCATTATGCAGTCTTTAACCAGACAGCCATTTGTCCACACACATACACTGATGTTAGTATGCAGTCTTTAACCAGACAGCCATTTGTCCACACACATACACTGAGGTCATTATGCAGTCTTTAACCAGACAGCCATTTGTCCACACACATACACTGAGGTCATTATGCAGTCTTTAACCAGACAGCCATTTGTCCACACACATACACTGATGTTAGTATGCAGTCTTTAACCAGACAGCCATTTGTCCTCCTTATTACCACCAAGCAAATTATAAACACACCAAACTGTCTCAGTGTAGTTTGTTGTTGAGACATATCACACCACAAACTATAAATCCACTTGCTTAACAGGTATCCATCTAGCTACTTGCTTAACAGGTGATTCTGATTCTCTTCTGTCTGTCTTCTGACTGCAGACTGGCTGGCTGTGGTCTCAGTGGACATTCCTGTAGGACTCTATCATCAGTTCTCCAGTCAGGAAGCTCACAGCTGAGAGAGTTGGACCTGAGCTCTAATCCTCTGATGGATTCTGGAGTGGAATATTTGTCTGGTGGACTGAAGCACATTAACTGCAGACTGGACACACTAAGGTTAGCCAAGTGAAGTACACTAACTGCAGACTGGACACATTGAGGTTAGCCAAGTGAAGTACACTAACTGCAGACTGGACAAACTAAGGTTAGCCAAGTGAAGTACACTAACTGCAGACTGGACACATTGAGGTTAGCCAAGTGAAGTACACTAACTGCAGACTGGACAAACTAAGGTTAGCCAAGTGAAGTACACTAACTGCAGACTGGACACATTGAGGTTAGCCAAGTGAAGTACACTAACTGCAGACTGGACACATTGAGGTTAGCCAAGTGAAGTACACTAACTGCAGACTGGACATATTGAGGTTAGCCAAGTTAAATTAGATGTGCAATAGCATAGGGAATGTCATTGGCAATTTCAATTTTTGGAAAATAATTCAGTATCCAGAGATGCGTACACATGTACAGTATATGTTTGATATAAAATTCATCACACTTCATTTCCTATAACAGAGTACATAAATGAATTCAATATAAAAACTGCTAGATTTTAATAATCCATCAATTTCCATATTTACAAAATAACGTTTTATACAAACATGTGTGTGGTCTCCTCAAGTAAATATCTATTGGGATAAATATACCTAAATATTTCAAATACAAAATGTATGTGTTGTCTTGCAGACTTGCTGACTGTGAACTCACAAGTAGTGCTTGCAAAGCATTGGCCTCAGTTCTCCACTCAGACAACTCCCACCTTACAAAGATGGATCTTAAGAAGCTGGATCTGACCAACAATGACTTGACCGATTCTGGAGTGAAGGAGCTGTGTGCTGCTCTGGGACATCGGAGCTGTAAACTGGAGCTGTTGAGGTTGGTATTCATGTATTTATACACTTCAGCTGTAAACTGGAGCTGTTGAGGTTGGTATTCATGTATTTATACACTTCAGCTGTAAACTGGAGCTGTTGAGGTTGGTATTCATGTATTTATACACTTCAGCTGTAAACTGGAGCTGTTGAGGTTGGTATTCATGTATTTATACACTTCAGCTGTAAACTGGAGCTGTTGAGGTTGGTATTCATGTATTTACACACTTCAGCTGTAAACTGGAGCTGTTGAGGTTGGTATTCATGTATTTATACACTTCAGCTGTAAACTGGAGTTGTTGAGGTTGGTATTCATGTATTTACACACTTCAGCTGTAAACTGGAGTTGTTGAGGTTGGTATTCATGTATTTATACACTTCAGCTGTAAACTGGAGCTGATGAGGTTGGTATTCATGTATTTATACACTTCAGCTGTAAACTGGAGTTGTTGAGGTTGGTATTCATGTATTTATACACTTCAGCTGTAAACTGGAGCTGATGAGGTTGGTATTCATGTATTTACACACTTCAGCTGTAAACTGGAGCTGATGAGGTTGGTATTCATGTATTTACACACTTCAGCTGTAAACTGGAGCTGATGAGGTTGGTATTCATGTATTTATACACTTCAGCTGTAAACTGGAGCTGATGAGGTTGGTATTCATGTATTTATACACTTCAGCTGTAAACTGGAGTTGTTGAGGTTGGTATTCATGTATTTATACACTTCAGCTGTAAACTGGAGCTGATGAGGTCTGTGTTTGTGCTGCGACATGAATGTGCGACAGCAAATGTTCAACATCCTGTTTTGTATTGATGATGGATCTTTTGTATTGAGTTTGTGTTTGTACTAAGAGATACACTGATGGTTGTGTAAACATCCCAGCTGAAAAAAAAACAGCCTGACCAGCTAATGATGGTCATACAGACTGATGAGAAGATCACACTTACATGTCCAGATTGATAAATGGTCACACCAGCATGTCCAGATTGATAAGAAGATCACACCTGCATCTCCAGATTGATAAAATGGTCACACCAGCATGTGCAGATTGATAAGATGATCATCACACCAGCATGTCCAGCTTGTGGCCCAAGCAGCTAAACCAGCAACACTTGAATAAAAGTAAAACCACATTCAACCAGCTGAAACCAGCTACCAGAATAAGCTGTTTTTTAGCTGTTTTTTGTCAGCAGGGATGTTCATCATCCTGTTTTGAATTAATCTTTTGTTTTGAAGGCTGACCACATCCTGTTTTGTATTGATCTTTTGTATTGAGGGATGACCACATCCTGTTTTGTATTGATCTTTTGTATTGAGGGATGACCACATCCTGTTTTGTATTGATCTTTTGTATTGAGGGATGACCACATCCTGTTTTGTATTGATCTTTTGTATTGAGGGATGACCACATTTCCTGATACAGAATATGTTTGTGTCCTTCAGGCTCTCTGGGTGCCTCATCTCACAGAGGGGATGTGAGTTTATAGTCTCAGCGCTGACATCAAACCCTGACTCCCACCTCACTGAACTGGACCTGAGCTACAATCATCCAGGAGACGCTGGGCTACAGATTCTATCAGCACTGCCTGAGGGACGAGTGAAAATGAAAGTCAAGTAAGTGGCGTGAGTTTTGAAAATCCCATAAATGGCCTGAAGACACGTGGGCTGAAGAGAGAGGCTTACTGAAGATACATAAAGACAATTCGTTCAGTCAGAAAAACTCAGGATATAGTATGTTTGGTCTTGGATATGTTAGGGGGCTATCTATTGAAATGCTATGGTAGTATGTTAGGGGGCTATCTATTGAAATGCTATGGTAGTATGCTAGGGGGCGATTTATTGAAATGCTATGGTAGTGTATGTGGGAGAATCTAGCAATTGAGCTGAATTCATTAAAATAACTTTATATTTTAGGTCAGAAACCAAACCAAAGTCTTATTTGATCACTGACATCTGTTTCTATCTTCTCCTCCTACAGTATTGATAACTGTTCCAAACGCACGCTGAAGAAAGGAAAGGAGAAATGTAAGTGATACTCTATGAGATTTGGTCCTTTCACACCAAGAACGATAAATAGAGCGATAACTATAACGACAAAAGAATATTGTTTTAGCTCATATGAATGACGACCTCCACATATACCGGTAAACTATAACTTTAATGAGATGAAGAACGATATTGTTGGAGATCATTTAATGACATGAAGAACGATATTGTTGGTGATCATTTAGTGACATGAAGAACAATATTGTTGGAGATCATTTAATGACATGAAGAACGATATTGTTGGTGATCATTTAATGACATGAAGAACGATATTGTTGGAGATCATTTAATGACATGAAGAACGATATTGTTGGGGATCATTTTGTGAACGATTTTGAGAATGACAAAAAGCTGACTGCCAATCAGAATCCATCAAATGTTAGCCGTCACATTCATCAACACAAATAGAGACTTTTCTTACAGTTGGTCAGTGTGGACGCTTCTATCGTTATGGTTATGGTTATCGTTATTGTTATCATTACAGGTGTGAACGGCCCTATACTCTGTTCTTCTATGCTGCTGATTTATTTCTCTTGAGACGAAGACTAGACGTTACTGCCACAATACCCCCACAGTAAGATGCTGTCACAATGTGATACAGTGTGATAGACTGTAAATGTCAGGCCATTACTCACACAGTTATTATGCAGTACACTCAGTCCCAAAATGGGGTAGGTTATATAGTGTATGGATCAATGTTATTATTGTCCAAGCGTTTATCCCAAATAGCCTCCAGGCATGTATCCTAATTCAGTAGTGTAGATAACCTTCAAGTGCTTATCCTAATTCAGTAGTGTAGATAGCCTTCAAGAGTTTATCCTAATTCAGTAGTGTAGATAGCCTTCAAGTGTTTATCCTAATTCAGTTGTACAGTGGCATGTATCCTAATTCAGTAGTGTGGATAGCCTTCAACTGTTTATTCTAATTCAGTAGTACAGTGGCATTTATCCTAATTCAGTACAGATAGCGTTTATCCAAATTCAGTAGTACAGATCGTGTTTATCCTAATTTTGTACAGATAACCTACAAGTGTCCAAAGGAAACTTTTAAGACCAAAGGAAATGTTTAATGTGTCTTAATCAGTGTTGGGCAAGTTACTGGAAATGAGTAATTAGGTAAGGGATAATGTATAGAACGCCGGTCATTATTGGGAAAATAAGTCCCGACAGGGCGAACCGGACCCCGACGCACAGTGGAGGGGTCTTGTTCCGCCCTGAAGGGACTATACATTATCCCACTTATAACACGGCTCCCCACGATATGACTTTAGCCTACATAGGCTAGCCTATTTGTTACCGTTCATCGTGGCATTTGTTGAAACAAATAGTTCGAAACAACACACGCTGTACTTGAATCAAACATTCTTTAGAACACAGCTGATCAACCGTCTGCTTTCACTTTTGAATGAAGTTTCAGTCCTTGCATAGTGATCTGGTAGTGATATGAAATACCTGAATTAGAAGCACAAACTCCATTGCCATTGACAGCCATCATTATTTTTTTCAGAGGTCCTTTCCTCGGAAATAATGACCACTAGAACTTTGGGAAATCCCATTCAAGTCAATGGAGTGTTCTACTTGCCTTGTGAAGAGCCGTGTAAAAATTACAGTTACTAGTTACTTCTTTCAAAAGTAATTGAATTACTTTACCCATTACCGTATATCAAAAGTAATTAGTTACTAAAGAAAGTCATGTTTGTGAGTTACATTTATGTCTGCTTTTAAAATGTCAATGTGAACAGTACTGAACCGTCACACACACAATGAACATAATTTGTAGACATATTTATTGTAGTCTCAACCCTTCAAATCAAACAGTAGCCTTGTACATGAGTTCTCAAACTTTTACCTTTGAAGAACCAGCTCAATAAGGTGTTCCAAAGATAAATTATATGTTCTGTTGAAGACAAATGAACCCATAACACCGTGGATGTCAATTCCGATGTAAACATAGCTTAGTGCAAATAACTCAAATTGTTATATTGTACGCTATTTGTGGAGGGTTCTTTATTTGGAAAGTGAAATCTGCATTTTTCTCTCGAGTTAAACTTGTGCGTGTCTGTGCCAAGGCTATGTAGGCATATTGGTGTTGTGTTGTGGCTATGTTGTAAGAATGTAAAATGAATATAACGAGGAATTTGTGCAATAGGCGAAGAAGAGCAGAAAGGTGAACAAAAATGCGCCTACTGCACCACGTGGAGTTTATGAGATGGAAACAATAGAGAAACGCATTTAAGATGTCCATTTAAATTGTAGCCTGAACTCTTGCGTGATTAAAATAATATAATAAGAAATAAGGAGGAATGTGAGGAGAGTTACACAGTAAGCTATTAACTGTAAAGAATACATCTGCAATGGAAACACGGAACACAATTGTGGGAAACACTGCTAAGGTCGGGTAACGTTAGATCAGAAGCAGCAAATGTGGATCAGTCATCTTGTCTGCTGAAGTCGTTCATGTTTTACACAAGATAAACAGAGTAATACGAGTAACAAACTCATTTAAATTTCAGTAAAAAAAAAATACTTCTCTAAATTCTTAATTTAGTAAAAGGGGAGATGGTTTCATGTGTCTTAATTGATCAAAAGAGCAAATTTGATAAGAAAAAGGGAAGATGTATGACCCATTTGTGATGGGTGTTGTCTGCTCTGTGTGTTGTGTGTGCAGACGCCTGTGAGCTCACCCAGGACCCAAACACTGCACACAGGAAACTCTTTCTGTCTGAGGGGAACGTGAGGGTGACAGGCGTCAAGGGAGAGCAGCCGTATCCAGATCAGATGTGTTGATTGTTCTATAGATGATGGGCCGTACAGGGATCAAAAGTCATTGGCTAACATCAATCATGTTAAGGCCAAAGTTCCAGTGTCTGAATCACACACCCTCAGACTCCATCTGTTATATATGTAAATTATAAGCATATAATCATGCACTTAGTTCTTTAAGCGCTTCTTATGTGTTATGGTTTGTATAATATTGTTTTATTTCCATTAGGCTGTTGATTAATTTGACATTATTGTTTATTATTGATATTCTCCTTAATGTAGTCTTACCATGTCATTGTTTTTTTTTTATATTATTGATTGAATGGACATTATTGTTTATTATTGCTTTATCCCTCAATATGCTCATTGGTGTATATAGGAGAGGGCTATGAACATCTAGAGTGTGAAGCAGAGGTCTATGTACATCTAGAGTGCTCATTGGTGTGTGAAGGAGAGGGCTATGTACATCTAGAGTGCTCATTGGTGTGTGAAGGAGAGGTCTATGTACATCTAGAGTGCTCATTGGTGTGTGAAGGAGAGGGCTATGTACATCTAGAGTGCTCATTGGTGTGTGAAGCAGAGGCCTATGTACATCTAGAGTGCTCATTGGTGTATGGGGGGGCAGCCGTGGCCTACTGGTTAGCACTCTGGACTTGTAACCGGAGAGTTGCCGGTTTGAACCCCGACCAGTAGGCACGGCTGAAGTGCCCTTGAGCAAGGTACCTGACCCCTCACTGCTCCCCGACCAGTAGGCACGGCTGAAGTGTCCTTGAGCAAGTAACCTGACCCCTCACTGCTCCCATAGCGCTGCTGTAACAAGGCAGCTCACTGCGCCGGGTTAGTATAAGTATATACTGTATACTCTTTTGATCCCGGGAGGGAAATGTGTGGGTTAGTGTGTGCTTCACCTCACTGTGTGCTCTGTGTGTTCACTTGAGCTCTCATTGGAGTGCTGACATGCGCATCTTTTTTAGATGGTGAACTTGAGCAAAGGAAAGCCCTTTAATTGGACGGGCAAGACTGACAAGAGGGCAGGCCTAGGCCCGTCCAGGCCTGTGGCTACGCCTATGAGACTGCTACTCTGTGTGGTATGGCAACACTACAGTAAAGGAGAAGAAGGCCCACCAGAGGATTATTAAAACAGCAGCGAGGACCACAGGAACAGAGCTCCCCTCCATAGACTCCCTGTACACAGTCCGCTGCAGGAGCAAAGCTCCCCTCCATAGACTCCCTGTACACAGTCCGCTGCAGGAGCAAAGCTCCCCTCCATAGACTCCCTGTACACAGTCCGCTGCAGGAGCAAAGCTCCCCTCAATAGACTCCCTGTACACAGTCCGCTGCAGGAGCAAAGCTCCCCTCCATAGACTCCCTGTACACAGTCCGCTGCAGGAGCAAAGCTCCCCTCCATAGACTCCCTGTACACAGTCCGCTGCAGGAGCAAAGCTAAATCAATTCTCCAGGACCCACATCACCCCAGTCACTCTCTGTTTACACATCACCCTGGTCACTCTCTGTTTACACATCACCCTGGTCACTCTCTGTTTAGGTGGAGAAGCTGAGACATCATAGACCAGAGAGCATAAGGCAAATACATTGCCTTTTCAAAATAGCTTCTACCCAGCAGCCACCAGACTGCTGGCTAAGGACATTGTATCTGGTTTAAAATATACCTCAGACGCGGACTTGACACATTAGGACCGTGCGCGGACACGCTCTCACACACACACACACACACCTACTTCATCTTGCTGTGTATCCCTAGGGGGACAAGCTGGCACTAGTGCACTTTGTATTTATTAATTTTATTGCTTTTTAGAAGTGGATTTTTAATTGTGTGAATAATTAATGAGTGTTTTTGTCTTTTGTTAATATGACGGAGTGATCTGCACAAGCATTCCAATGTGCCTGTACGCTGTATGGCAAAATGGCACAAATAAAGACTTGACTTGACCTGGTAGCAGAGCGGAAATCCACCACCATCTCCTTGGTCTTCGAAGGTGGTTGAGTTTACACCATTGCAGAAAGTCCTCCACCAGGCTCCTGTCCTCTTGCTCGTTGCAGTATAGTCAGAGAACTTCTGCATGTGGCATGACTCGGTGTTGTAGCAGAAGTCAGATGTGTACAGGGTGAACAGGACTGGAGAGAGCGCTGGTCCCTGTGTGCAGGGGGAACAGGACTGGAGAGCACTGGTCCCTGTGTGCAGGGTGAACAGGACAGCACTGGTCCCTGTGTGCAGGGTGAACAGGACACAGGACTGGAGAGCACTGGTCCCTGTGTGCAGGGTGAACAGGACTGGAGAGAGCACTGGTCCCTGTGTGCAGGGTGAACAGGACTGGAGAGAGCGCTGGTCCCTGTGTGCAGGGTGAACAGGACTGGAGAGCACTGGTCCCTGTGTGCAGGGTGAACAGGACTGGAGAGAGCACTGGTCCCTGTGTGCAGGGTGAACAGGACTGGAGAGAGCACTGGTCCCTGTGTGCAGGGTGAACAGGACTGGAGAGAGCGCTGGTCCCTGTGTGCAGGGTGAACAGGACTGGAGAGCACTGGTCCCTGTGTGCAGGGTGAACAGGACAGCACTGGTCCCTGTGTGCAGGGTGAACAGGACACAGGACTGGAGAGCACTGGTCCCTGTGTGCAGGGTGAACAGGACTGGAGAGAGCACTGGTCCCTGTGTGCAGGGTGAACAGGACTGGAGAGAGCGCTGGTCCCTGTGTGCAGGGTGAACAGGACTGGAGAGAGCACTGGTCCCTGTGTGCAGGGTGAACAGGACTGGAGAGCACTGGTCCCTGTGTGCAGGGTGAACAGGACTGGAGAGAGCACTGGTCCCTGTGTGCAGGGTGAACAGGACTGGAGAGAGCGCTGGTCCCTGTGTGCAGGGTGAACAGGACTGGAGAGCACTGGTCCCTGTGTGCAGGGTGAACAGGACTGGAGAGAGCACTGGTCCCTGTGTGCAGGGTGAACAGGACTGGAGAGAGCACTGGTCCCTGTGTGCAGGGTGAACAGGACTGGAGAGAGCGCTGGTCCCTGTGTGCAGGGTGAACAGGACTGGAGAGCACTGGTCCCTGTGTGCAGGGTGAACAGGACTGGAGAGAGCACTGGTCCCTGTGTGCAGGGTGAACAGGACTGGAGAGAGCACTGGTCCCTGTGTGCAGGGTGAACAGGAACAGGACTGGAGAGCACTGGTCCCTGTGTGCAGGGTGAACAGGACAGCACTGGTCCCTGTGTGCAGGGTGAACAGGACACAGGACTGGAGAGCACTGGTCCCTGTGTGCAGGGTGAACAGGACACAGGACTGGAGAGCACTGGTCCCTGTGTGCAGGGTGAACAGGACTGGAGAGAGCACTGGTCCCTGTGTGCAGGGTGAACAGGACACAGGACTGGAGAGAGCACTGGTCCCTGTGTGCAGGGTGAACAGGACACAGGACTGGAGAGAGCACTGGTCCATGTGTGCAGGGTGAACAGGACTGGAGAGCACTGGTCCCTGTGTGCAGGGTGAACAGGACTGGAGAGAGCACTGGTCCCTGTGTGCAGGGTGAACAGGACACAGGACTGGAGAGAGCACTGGTCCCTGTGTGCAGGGTGAACAGGACTGGAGAGAGCACTGGTCCCTGTGTGCAGGGTGAACAGGACACAGGACTGGAGAGAGCACTGGTCCCTGTGTGCAGGGTGAACAGGACACAGGACTGGAGAGAGCACTGGTCCATGTGTGCAGGGTGAACAGGACTGGAGAGCACTGGTCCCTGTGTGCAGGGTGAACAGGACTGGAGAGAGCACTGGTCCCTGTGTGCAGGGTGAACAGGACACAGGACTGGAGAGAGCGCTGGTCCCTGTGTGCAGGGGGAACAGAACTGGAGAGCACTGGTCCCTGTGTGCAGGGTGAACAGGACACAGGACTGGAGAGCACTGGTCCCTGTGTGCAGGGTGAACAGGACACAGGACTGGAGAGAGCACTGGTCCCTGTGTGCAGGGTGAACAGGACTGGAGAGCACAGGTCCCTGTGTGCAGGGTGAACAGGACTGGAGAGCACTGGTCCCTGTGTGCAGGGTGAACAGGACTGGAGAGCACTGGTCCCTGTGTGCAGGGTGAACAGGACTGGAGAGAGCACTGGTCCCTGTGTGCAGGGTGAACAGGACTGGAGAGAGCACTGGTCCCTGTGTGCAGGGTGAACAGGAACAGGACTGGAGAGCACTGGTCCCTGTGTGCAGGGTGAACAGGACAGCACTGGTCCCTGTGTGCAGGGTGAACAGGACACAGGACTGGAGAGCACTGGTCCCTGTGTGCAGGGTGAACAGGACTGGAGAGAGCACTGGTCCCTGTGTGCAGGGGGTACAGGACTGGAGAGCACTAGTCCCTGTGTAGCTTCGGTGCTGCTGGTCACAGTGTCAGAGAGGCAGTTCTTCAGTCTGACGAACTGTGGCCGCTCGGTCAGGTAATCTGTAATCTAGGATACCAGGTGAGCGTCCACACCCATCTGCAAGAGCTTGTCTCCCAGTCTAAGGGGTTGGATGGTGTTAATCTGGGGATCAATAAAGTATCTATCTATCTATCTATCTATCTATCTATCTAAAAGCACTTGAGGGGGTTGTCGGGTGGCTGGTGACTGATGTAGTCCATGAGCCATAGGGGGTCGTCACTACCACTTGGGGGGGGCAAATTCTCACAATATTTTTCTGAAAGCTACATATCTCTGGAGTATAAAATGGTATGATAGCAAGTTGGATCTTGTAGCTTTGTGGCTGTACAGGCCTTCAAAGTTGACCTCTGATTTGGAAAAAAAAAGAAAATCCGCCTATTGACTTTTTTTGTTAAAACACTCATAAGAGCCCAGAAAATAATCCAAATCGTATTATTACTGATGCATATGTGGTGTTTGATGTTGGCATACATATTTTGACTCATTATGTGATTTTGCTCTTCATTTTGGTTGATAAAATTCAAGATTTATGTGCAAAAAAAAAAGCTAATTTGAGTTTTCAGAGCAACATGTTATGGCAATACCTGAATGCAGACCTTATTGATCATTACTATTCTACCTTCCTTACTTTCAATTGTGAGTTGAAATTAATGTTAAATGATGACATACATAGATCTGCAGTACAAATGTTTTTTAAATTGTAGCTGAAACAAGTACAGAGGATCTTTAATCTATTCATTGAATTAATCGTCAGAACAGGAGCACAGAGGATGCCATCTCTATGGCACTTCACTCTGCCCTGTCCCACCTTGACAATAGCAACACCTATGTAAGAATGCTGTTCATTGACTTCAGCTCAGCGTTCAACACCATCATCCCCTCCAAACTGATCACCAAACTCAGTGAACTGGGCATCAATACCTCCCTCTGTAACTGGATTCTGGACTACTTGTATTGCATTCATTGTGTCTACACTTGAGATAAATAAGTTTGTTTTTTCTTTTATCGCATACACATATATTGGTAGATGTGTTTTTTTACCAATATGGTGTGATTATACCAATATGTGTATGTGATAAAAGAAGTCTCCTCAGATCCTGATGAACGTCTACCGCTGCAACATCGAGAGCATCCTCACCAACTGTGTCACAGTTTGGTATGGCAACTGCTCTGCCCACGACCGGAAAGCACTGCAGAGGGTAGTGAAAACTGCCCAACACATCACCGGTTCCTCACTCCCCTCCATCGAGGCCATCCAGGGCAAGCGATGCTTGCGTAAGGCGCGCATCATCAAAGACTGTTCTCACCCCAACCACAGACTGTTCACCCCACTCCCCTCCGGGAGGCGTTACAGGTCTCTCCGCACCCAAACCAGCAGGTTCAGAGGAAGCTTCTTTCCTGCGGCTGTCACCTACTGAACTCTAGCTCTGCACCCTACTGAACTCTAGCTCTGCACCCTACTGAACTCTAGCTCTGCATCCTACTGAACTCTAGCTCTGCACCCTACTGAACTCCAGCTCTGCACCCTACTGAACTCTGCACCCTACTGAACTCTAGCTCTACACCCTACTGAACTCTAGCTCTGCACCCTACTGAACTCTAGCTCTGCATCCTACTGAACTCCAGCTCTGCACCCTACTGAACTCCAGCTCTGCACCCTACTGAACTCTGCACCCTACTGAACTCTAGCTCTACACCCTACTGAACTCTAGCTCTACACCCTACTGAACTCTAGCTCTACACCCTACTGAACTCTAGCTCTGCATCCTACTGAACTCTAGCTCTGCACCCTACTGAACTCCAGCTCTGCACCCTACTGAACTCTGCACCCTACTGAACTCTAGCTCTGCACCCTACTGAACTCTAGCTCTGCACCCTACTGAACTCCAACTCTGCACCCTACTGAACTCTGCACCCTACTGAACTCTGCACCCTACTGAACTCCAGCTCTGCACCCTACTGAACTCTAGCTCTGCACCCTACTGAAATCTAGCTCTGCACCCTACTGAACTCCAGCTCTGCACCCTACTGAACTCTAGCTCTGCATCCTACTGAACTCTGCACCCTACTGAACTCTAGGTCTGCACCCTACTGAACTCCAGCTCTGCACCCTACTGAACTCTAGCTCTGCATCCTACTGAACTCTGCACCCTACTGAACTCCAGCTCTGCACCCTACTGAACTCTAGCTCTGCACCCTACTGAACTCTAGCTCTGCACCCTACTGAACTCTGCACCCTACTGAACTCTAGCTCTGCACCCTACTGAACTCTGCACCCTACTGAACTCTAGCTCTGCACCCTACTGAACTCTGCACCCTACTGAACTCTAGCTCTGCACCCTACTGAACTCCAGCTCTGCACCCTACTGAACTCTGCACCCTACTGAACTCTGCACCCTACTGAACTCTAGCTCTGCACCCTACTGAACTCTAGCTCTGCACCCTACTGAACTCTGCACCCTACTGAACTCTAGCTCTGCACCCTACTGAACTCTAGCTCTGCACCCTACTGAACTCTGCACCCTACTGAACTCTAGCTCTGCACCCTACTGAACTCCAGCTCTGCACCCTACTGAACTCTGCACCCTACTGAACTCTGCACCCTACTGAACTCCAGCTCTGCACCCTACTGAACTCTGCACCCTACTGAACTCTAGCTCTGCACCCTACTGAACTCTACACCCTACTGAACTCTAGCTCTGCACCCTACTGAACTCTGCACCCTACTGAACTCTAGCTCTGCACCCTACTGAACACTAGCTCTGCACCCTACTGAACTCTGCACCCTACTGAACTCTAGCTCTGCACCCTACTGAACTCTAGCTCTGCACCCTACTGAACTCTAGCTCTAGCTCTGCACCCTACTGAACTCCAGCTCTGCACCCTACTGAACTCTAGCTCTGCACCCTACTGAACTCCAGCTCTGCACCCTACTGAACTCTGCACCCTACTGAACTCTGCACCCTACTGAACTCCAGCTCTGCACCCTACTGAACTCTGCACCCTACTGAACTCTAGCTCTGCACCCTACTGAACTCTGCACCCTACTGAACTCCAGCTCTGCACCCTACTGAACTCTAGCTCTGCACCCTACTGAACTCTAGCTCTGCACCCTACTGAACTCTGCACCCTACTGAACTCCAGCTCTGCACCCTACTGAACTCTAGCTCTGCACCCTACTGAACTCTGCACCCTACTGAACTCCAGCTCTGCACCCTACTGAACTCTAGCTCTGCACCCTACTGAACTCCAGCTCTGCACCCTACTGAACTCTAGCTCTGCACCCTACTGAACTCTGCACCCTACTGAACTCTAGCTCTGCACCCTACTGAACTCCAGCTCTGCACCCTACTGAACTCTGCACCCTACTGAACTCTGCACCCTACTGAACTCTAGCTCTGCACCCTACTGAACTCTGCAGCCTACTGAACTCTGCACCCTACTGAACTCCAGCTCTGCACCCTACTGAACTCTGCACCCTACTGAACTCTGCACCCTCCTGAACTCCAGCTCTGCACCCTACTGAACTCTGCACCCTACTGAACTCTAGCTCTGCACCCTACAGAACTCTGCACCCTACTGAACTCTGCAGCCTACTGAACTCTGCACCCTACTGAACTCCAGCTCTGCACCCTACTGAACTCTGCACCCTACTGAACTCTAGCTCTGCACCCTACTGAACTCTAGCTCTGCACCCTACTGAACTCTAGCTCTAGCTCTGCACCCTACTGAACTCCAGCTCTGCACCCTACTGAACTCTGCACCCTACTGAACTCTAGCTCTGCACCCTACTGAACTCTGCACCCTACTGAACTCCAGCTCTGCACCCTACTGAACTCTAGCTCTGCACCCTACTGAACTCTGCACCCTACTGAACTCCAGCTCTGCACCCTACTGAACTCCAGCTCTGCACCCTACTGAACTCTAGCTCTGCACCCTACTGAACTCTGCACCCTACTGAACTCTAGCTCTTCACCCTACTGAACTCTAGCTCTGCACCCTACTGAACTCTGCACCCTACTGAACTCCAGCTCTGCACCCTACTGAACTCTGCACCCTACTGAACTCTAGCTCTGCACCCTACTGAACTCTGCACCCTACTGAACTCTGCAGCCTACTGAACTCTGCACCCTACTGAACTCCAGCTCTGCACCCTACTGAACTCCAGCTCTGCACCCTACTGAACTCTGCACCCTACTGAACTCTAGCTCTGCACCCTACTGAACTCTACACCCTACTGAACTCTAGCTCTGCACCCTACTGAACTCCAGCTCTGCACCCTACTGAACTCTGCACCCTACTGAACTCTAGCTCTGCACCCTACTGAACTCTGCAGCCTACTGAACTCTGCACCCTACTGAACTCCAGCTCTGCACCCTACTGAACTCCAGCTCTGCACCCTACTGAACTCTAGCTCTGCACCCTACTGAACTCTGCACCCTACTGAACTCTAGCTCTGCACCCTACTGAACTCTAGCTCTGCAGCCTACTGAACTCTGCACCCTACTGAACTCTGCACCCTACTGAACTCCAGCTCTGCACCCTACTGAACTCTGCACCCTACTGAACTCTAGCTCTGCACCCTACTGAACTCTGCACCCTACTGAACTCTGCAGCCTACTGAACTCCAGCTCTGCACCCTACTGAACTCCAGCTCTGCACCCTACTGAACTCCAGCTCTGCACCCTACTGAACTCTGCACCCTACTGAACTCTGCACCCTACTGAACTCTAGCTCTGCACCCTACTGAACTCCAGCTCTGCAGCCTACTGAACTCTGCACCCTACTGAACTCCAGCTCTACACCCTACTGAACTCTGCACCCTACTGAACTCTAGCTCTGCACCCTACTGAACTCTGCACCCTACTGAACTCCAGCTCTGCACCCTACTGAACTCTGCATCCTACTGAACTCTAGCTCTGCACCCTACTGAACTCCAGCTCTGCACCCTACTGAACTCTAGCTCTGCACCCTACTGAACTCCAGCTCTGCATCCTACTGAACTCTAGCTCTGCATCCCGGTGACATCCAACAAACTAAGCCCCCCATCACCCCCTGCCCCGCCCCCGCCTGATGCCTCCTTGCCTGTGCCTGTTGAGGTGACCACGACCATGGCAACCTTGACAGGGACAACAAGGAGGCGGACATCCCCTAGCCCCCCCACAACTGCACTACCCTATCCCACCCATCTATCCCATCCATCTATTTATTTACAAATGTACATACTGTAATTACACTTATACTGTACATAGCCATATTCTACTGCTTTTCATCCTGCACATACACTTATTATTAATACTATTGTAATGTTACTGTTTGTGCACTACAATGGTACTGTTACCACACTGCACATAGTTGTACATACTTTATCTGTCTATATGGTTCATACTAAATATCCATATTTATTCAGTTTTTCTGTAATATATTCTGTTAATACACTGCATATATCTATATTGTTCTCACTACTACTATAATGGTACCGCCACTACACTGCACATACCTGTACATGTTGTTCATACATTGTTCATATTACAGTACATAGCCATATTTATTCTGCTCTTATTAGGTAACTGCTAATACACTGCACATATTTATATTTAATTTATGCTACTCTAAACCACCTTCTGCAAAACAACTGTATAGTACTGTCTACACTGCACTATATTTCTTGTCCTGTCTATGCACCACCTGCCTGTACTGTGTACATCACATTGCACTTTTCTGCTTTTTTGCACTTCTGGTTAGACGCAAACTGCATTTCGTTGTCTCTGTACTTGTTCTCTGCACAATGACAATAAAGTTAAATCTAATCTAATTTAATCTAAAAAATTATCTGCCTCTGCTTTACCTCTTTACAGATCATGCTATGAATAGCAGCAGCAATGTCTGCATAAGTTGAGACATTGTTATTGACCTTCTGGACCAGAGACATTCCATCAATGATTGTTGCTGTATTATATTCATCTGGAAGATTATCTGATAGTGATGCAAGTTTCTGCAAATGCTTTGCAAGTGCTGCTGAGGTTTTCCTTGGGGTCCCCTCAGGTATCGCCAATGACCATGGTTAAGGTCCAAGAGGGTGACAAAAGACTTCTCTCATGTCCAGTCTTTAACATGATGGTCTTGCCATGTGCCTGTGTTTTCTTTTTTGACTCATGCTCGTAAATGTCTTTAATTTTTGCTTTGTCAATGTATCATGGAATTTGTGCTTAGGTGTATCTGACTCCAGCCTCTATGTCATGATCTTTGCCTGTATTATGAGCCTGAATCAGATCATCCCAAACCTCTTGTGTTGCTTTGCCTGCTATAGATATGCAAATTAACTCATGTTCCTCTGAAAATGGATTGATCCAATTTCAGTTTCTGTCTCATCAGATCTAACTGTGTAGAATTTTTAAAACTGTTGTAAATGTATGTACTTGTAGATCAAGTCTTGGAAAATAGTTATTATTTCTTTTCAATAGAAATGATTTTAACATCAGATGAAAGACAATTTTAAGTATGATAATAATAATAATAATAATAATAATAATTGTACATAATGATAACAATGTGTAAAGTATGAATATTTTCACCAACCAGTTCATCTACATCTCATTCCCACATTCTTACTATTCAAAAGTACAACTGAAATGTATAATGTAGATCATTTTAGCACCTGTGATGCAATTACCATAATTTCCCAACTATTAGCTGCAGCAAACATTGATTTTGCAAAATGTCTTCAGCTATACAGTATGGTTAATATGCTATATGGCATTCCTTGAATGTAAAGGTAATATGTGATTGGTAATCATGATGTTTTGATCTCTTGGAATATCTCTTATGGGTAGTTTCAATAAAATACTAATTTACTGAATTTTGGGGTGTTTCCGAATAGTACATTTACAAATAGTAAATAGCATAGCAATGCAGACCTAAGTAATCATTTGTATTTCAAGTCTCTGCTGGGAGGTAGGAAGGTATAAATACATTGATTAATGAGGTAGTGGGCATTTCAATTAGTGCTGCAACACGTTGTGTCTCTGAAAATGTAGATTTGCTCATTATTACACATAAATCTTGAATTTTATCAACCAAAATGAAGGGCAAAATCACATAACGATTCAAACTATGTATGCCAACATCAAACACCACATATGCATCAGTAATAATGAGGTTTGGATTATTTTCTGGGCTCTTATGAGTGGTTTAACAAAAAAAAAGCCAATAGGCGGAATTTCCTTTTTTCAAATCAGAGGTCAACTTTGAAGTCCTGTACAGCCACAAAGCTACAAGATCCAACTTGCTATCATACCATTTTATACTCCAGAGATATGTAGCTTTCAGAAAAATATAGTGAGAATTTGCCCCCCCAAGTGGTAGTGACACGCCCCTTTTTGGGCCTGTGGCTCATGGACTAAATGGCTGAATCTCAATGTCCCCCTAAGCAGCACATGGTGTGCTGTGATTGCCACATAGTGGCCCGCATTTATCAACCGAGCGAAGAAACCAGCGTAGATCTGAGCGCAGATTCATGAAACTTTCGTATCACTCCAATTCCAGTGTAAGAATAAACTTGTGTTGATAAATGTGGCAGCTGGAAAAAAGCGTAATTTAAATGCTTGTTTGAAAGGCCTCGTCCCTGACAT
The DNA here is from genome assembly GCF_018492685.1 of Alosa sapidissima. Classification (NCBI taxonomy): domain Eukaryota; kingdom Metazoa; phylum Chordata; class Actinopteri; order Clupeiformes; family Clupeidae; genus Alosa; species Alosa sapidissima. The sequence continues at coordinate 37,624,685 of NC_055965.1, forward strand.
GGAGGTGCATTATACGTCCAAAATAGCCTCAGTCAGAGCCGGTCAGAGCCATAGAAAAAGAGAGTTGCGACACTCGTTGATGTCGCCGCCACGCGGTCACGTGGTCCACCTACGCTTCAACAGTTTTGACTAAACCTTTGAGTTGTGACTCACTTGGATCTTTCACCCTTGTCTTTAAATTAACCCATGAGTCACGAGTGAACTGTTTTAGATCAGCACTCACTGATGCACTTATTCTTACTGTACTCTACCTTTTTAAATTGTCCTAGAATTGTTGAGAGAATTGCTTTAAAACTGTTTACCATGTTGTTAGTCGCTTTGGTTAAAAATGTGTCAGCCAAATGTAATGTAATGAAATCAGGCATTTTCAAGCAACAAAAATCCTTGCGGATTCCTGGAGGGAGATATATAAATGAAAAGCAACTAGTTGCCTACCAGCTACATTTTAAAAGTTTGATCATGCATTAAATCTGTTCAGTTCTTTTGAAGAAATAGCATAAAGTGGCCACCACACAGCCATGGTAATATTTAAGACTAAGCCATAAACGTGTCAAAAATACATAAACAAATAACAATCAATGCGATCAAAACTGCAAAATACACCCACTGTTTCAATAACACATTTTTAACGCAATAAGCCATCAACTGTTTCAATAAAACACTTATAACTCATATTTAAACTGGCTGATGAGACTACAGCGTAAAAAGGATGACTGATACAATGTGTGTTTACAACAAGAACAGGAACAAAACAAAAAACTGGAATGAAGGAATGTGACACTCCAATTTGGAAAGATTTCAGTTTCCTGAACTGTGTGTGAACTACACAAAAGACACAATGTGGAAGGGATGGGTAGGTCTCCATACAGTGTTTCCCAGAGAATTTAATTCCATTTGTGGTGGTTGGTTTGCCGAATTAACTTGAATACAACAGTTTTTAACAAATTAGCACAGTGTGGTTATGATGCTAACCAGATTTAAGCACAATTTAGTACAACCTGGAAAATCATTGTGTGGTGGTCAATGTTGATATTGTGGTGGGCCGCCACAAATAAGTCAATGTGGGAAACACTGCCATATTCTCTGAGTACCTATAAGAGGGACATGGAAAGGAGGATGCAACACATTTGGCTGGAGTCAGGAGTGTTATGGGAGGTGTGGAAGATGCTGGACCAAAACACCTTTTGTGTAAGGGCCCCATTGTGTGGACCTCAAACTTAAAAAACGCCCTTATCTGACCATTGCAGTTATATATCGCACACCATTCTTGTCCTCTGCATCCTTGGTCCTGGATAAGCAGAACAGGCACAGTGGAGAATGAAGGGAGAGAACAGAGCAGGTAACTCTCAGTGTATACTTGTGTGTGGGGCGGAAGCTGCACTGAATACAACAGGAAAGCCCTGCAGCGCATAGTGAACACAGCTGGAAGGATTATTGGTGCTTCACTCCCCTCCCTGAAGGACATTTACACCACCCACCTCACCCGCAAGGTGACCAAAATTGGGAGTGATGCAAGTCACCCCGCTCACAATCTGTTTGATCTACTGCCCTCTGGGAAGAGGTACAGAAGCCTGCGCTCCCGCACTACCAGACTCACCAACAGCTTCATACACCAAGCTGTAAGGATGCTGAACTCTCTCCCTCCTCTCCCCCCTCCACCCTCAGCTACATAACATCCCGGACATTGGACCCACAATGGCCGCCTGCACTACTCCACTTGCACACTTGTACACTTGTACACTTTACAACTTGTTGTTGTTGTCCTGAAAACACAACACTTCTGCTGCTCTTACATAACTTGCACCACTATGCCACTTTCTTTCTTACTTAGGTCAAACAGAACTACCCAAGCCTTTTATTGGCCTTTGCACTAGTATTTTATTGACTGTCTATGCACAATTTCAACCAAATTTTGCTGCTCTTATTTTTTGATTATTATATGTGCCCTCTTATTTACTTATTTACTTACTTTTTTGTTTACTTGAATGTTATGTTTGTCTGTGGACTTAAAATTGGTAAAATATGTCTTGTCTTCACCGTGGGATAGTGAGAAACGTAATTTCGATCTCTTTGTATGTCTGGAACATGTGAAGAAATTGACAATAAAGCTGACTTTGACTTTGATACTTTGGACAGCACATTCACACATGCCACATCAAGTCATTAGCAGAAACCTAAACAAAAGGCCATCTCCAGAAAGAGGCCAGCAAGAGTTTTTTTTGTTTTTCAGAATCAGGTTTGATAAAATAGAATTATAAACATACTATAAAAACCTGTTGACAACCAACCTATCATCTAAAGTTGACCTACTATAATAGGCTAACCAAATGTGTTTTGTCTGGAATTCATTATTGACTTAGGAACATTATCTTTACGCTAGCCTCTCCCTACATCATGCTTGCAGGCTAACTTCTGGCTTTGGAATTTCAGTCAACATTTAAGCTAAAAATAATAGTTAAACAAGCAGCACAAAAACAATATCAGGCAGAAAGCAATGGAAGTGAATGAGGCTATTTTTAGCTCAGCATAACGCGAAAGTAGCCCGGAAAAAGCTCTGCCATTCTTTCCCATGGAGTTCTATGGGAATGTCGCCACTCTGTTTGTTGTGGCAGATATTCAGACTCAGGTCAGAAATGAAGTCCAAATATCTTGCCTACAACGTAACAAAAATACACCATTATAAGTGCTGAAGTCAAAAAACTAGCTGAAGTCCTAAAAAGAAGGCGCAAAAGTCCGGCAGAGTTCCATGCAAAAATTCCTTTAATGACTACATAGCGCAAAGCCTGAGTGGATTGCACGATCGCACTCCCGAACAATTGTTGAACACCAACATTTATACCCCTCCTTATGGTGGCCTTACATTGTACGATTTTGGTCTGTTTTCACAGTCGGCGACTAAATTTCCAAAGTCGGACAGAAATCATGGGAGTTGTGCTGGAATTGCGGCGCGCTCCCGTCAACTAGATCGTTAAATGTAAGGTGCCAATCTTAGCGGTTTTAAGTCAGTCGGAGTCAGTCCTTTTCTAGTTTTGCTGTTACTACAATATCAAACATGTTTGATATTATTGCAAGTCGTTCTAGTCATGGCTCATGCAAATAGTGACGTGAACTATAAAAACCAATAGTGACCTCTCTCCAACACCAAACAGGAAGGGGCAAAGTAGGCGACAGCTGAGTAGCCTATGATTATTTGTTATTCATAATATTTGTCATTTATTATACATATTTAGTCGGCTCTTCCACGTGACAGGACAACTCTATATCGGTTAGGGATAGGGTTGCAAAATTCCGGGAATTTTCAAAGTTGGAAACTTTCCATGGGAATTAACGGGAATATACGGGAATATACGGAAATTAACGGGAATGAACGGGAATTAATGGGAATAAACTGGGAATTTTTAATATGGCAAGTTAGTCTATAACAGGGAACTTAAATGTAGTGGACAAAACCCCATCTTGCAGCATAATATTAGTTAAAACAACCTGATTTAATGCAATTTCAGTCAAATTTCTACCATGCACATACGTCAATCCCATGCACACAGCAATCAGCATAGGCTACTTAAAGGAAACCTATGGTGCGTTCATGTGCATGTTGAAAATCAATTCCCAGTGAAAATGTTCTCATGTATTCCCACAAATTGGTGTGAAACTGGGCGAAGTTTGCAAATAGAGTTGCCCAGTTATGGGCTTGTCGTCACTTTTGTCCTCATTCAAATGGGTGTACGTCATTTTGCATAAACTGTAATGGGACGATTAATCTGTTTGATTAAGCTTGACAATTTATATATAATTTACATAATCTATAAGGTTTGGTTGGGGTGTTATGTTGTGTCATTGTATTTTATTTGTTTTACCATTTTCTGGGATTCTAACTGAACAAACTGATAGTCAGTCAATGTTCCAACCAATTGGATTTTGTTGTTGAGTGGCATGGTGTATCTTGGGCAGTTCAGTGGTTTCTGTGTTGCTAGCTTAGCACGCTAGTAAACCATAGGCAGAGAATGGGATTCCTGCTAGCATGGTAGCTAGCTTTGTATGCTAAGCTAAACGAAAATACGAACAAACAAATCTTATTGCTTATTACGAAACAAAATGTTAATGTCTGTATACTGTATGAAACAGTAGGAATTACCAAAAAGTCCCAGTTAATTCCCATTAATTCCCATAATTCCCTTTAATTCCATGAAAGTTTCCAATTTGGAATATTTCCAAAATTCCCCAGCTTAACTTCCCATGGAAATTTTCCGCCCCTTTGAAACAATGCTGCAGAAACACGAAAATACGACTTTGAGTTTAGTAGGCTATCATTTCAGTTCCTGTTTATCTATTGCAGGATGGGTAATAATTTAAAGGAATCTAGTTGCAGTCTTGTAAATAGTGACCCTGCAAGATCCCTAGTCATTGCAAAATCATAGTCTGTGACTTAAAACTCTACTACTTGTCTTTAGATGTGAGAGGGTCTGAGACTGTAGTCTTTCACAAATCTTTTCCAAATCTTTGCAAATCTTTCCAAAAGTCTGTCAGTGTAAGGAGGGCTTTAGATGCTGACACAACATTTTGCAACTTCGAACCCACAGGTGGCGTTATGAAAGGATTATTGTTCGGTCTTCTCTTCACAAGTCAGCACTATTGCTGCCAAGGGTACAAACTTTTCACCGTATAGCACAAGTTCAGAGGTTTACACAAAGTTCAGGGGTTCACAGGTCACACATCGTTCATGGGTTACATATCGTTTACTCATTTTCTCTCATACTAGCTGTTTTTGAGTAGAGCCCGCCTCCGCTGACGTCTTTATCTCTGCAGCTGCAAGGCCAAACAGGCTTCGCCCATCCACAGTGAGACACAAAGCGACAAAGAGAGACATAGAGATACAGAGCGCACATAGGGGGAATTCTGGTAGAATAGCTTCAGTATGTTAATAGTATCAGTTAAACTTGTTATTTAAAATGTTATAAAATTATGTTGGTTAGGAATAACTTCAGTGTATTACTTGATTATGATTTAGGGTATATGAATACATGCTTTACAGTTTCAAACTCGTTCTCTCATCATGATGTCTACAAACCATAGTGAGAATTTTATACAACATGTTATCTTATCTACCACTCTGGCCTCAGTGACTTTGCATCTGAACTAGGGGTGTCACGATTCTCCAAATCCTCGATTCGATGTAATTTTCGATTTTAAAGTCACGATTCGATTCGATTTGTAAAAATATTACTATTAATGCATTCCTTATATGTTATTTACTCTTTTTGGCCTTTTCCTTTTCTTTTTCAGGGGGCTTTTATTTTGAAACCGCTTTGAAACCGTTCCAACCGCGAGGTTGTAATGTAAACAGAACCAACATTAGACTAAAACAGAGACGTGAACATAGTAAAATGAAACAACACAGAATGTTAATTTGATTGTTTCAGCACACTCCGAAGAGACCCAAGGTTAGTGTTCATGGAATATCTACTTATAAATGTGCATTTTAAGCCTTTAAGTAACTTTGGACTGTAATTAGACCATCTTTTCACTTGCTAAGTTGAGTAGGCTAAGTTAGTTTTAATTGACGTGAATGAATGAATACTTCCACACCGGTGATTTCAAAGTAGCAAGAGGGGCTTTGATTTCGGTAGGTTGATGTGCATATTTTAACTGGCTGCAGCCTAAAATTAGAGGAGTGTTGACGTTGCAGTTCAGCACGTGTGTGTGTGTTTGTGCGTCTTGGCATACATGCTGGACGTGACATTGGGGGTGTGGCTGCATCGTCGATTCTACTTTTAAGTTCGAAGTTCGAGATTGAGATGTAATTTCGATCGATTTCGAAATAAAATCGAAATCGTGACACCCTTAAGCTGAACCTTGTTAATTTTGACAATAGTCTTATCAAGAAACCTGGGAAACTATATTTAAGTGCAACAGACACAGTTTTTGAAAGTTAAAGAAGATGTAAGTGATGCTAAGCAATTTCTAACACTTTTTGTCATATTCAGAGAATATCTCCATACAATCCGTAAGCTGTCAGTCTACATACAGTCCTGGGTTTGTGAACGAGAAACAAACAACAACATTAAACAGAGTTTCTCTGGGATCACTGAAGGGAGATGAGACCTCTGTGATTTGTTTTTGTGTTTGGTTGAAATGTACTGTGAGTTGCTAAGACACATAAACATGGACAAACAGAAAAAGCCAACATTTTGCAGCTGTAACACACTCACTAGATGAAATTATGTCAGTCCTTATTTATCTGGGCGGTGGTAGTGTAGTGGTTAAGGATCTGGGCTAGCGTGCAGTAGCCTGTAGGGTGGTGGTAGTGTAGTGGTTAAGGAGCTGGGCTAGCGTGCAGTAGCCTGAGAGTTGTCGGTTCAATTCCCGGCTTCCACCGTTGTGCCCTTGAGCAAGGCACTTAACCCCAAGTTGCTCCGGGGACAATGTGATCCCTTGTAATATAGCTAACATATGTAAGTCACTTTGGGCAAGTGTCTGCTAAATGTAATGTAATAATAATAAAATAATGTAATAATCTTATGATATTAAATCATATGATCATCATATGATCATTAGCTCTCTCACATTAAAACTAGTTCAACGTATTTCACCTGGGAAGTGCTACTCCTAGATCTCTATTGTCGGGTGCCACATTGATGTAAAAGCCAGAGGAAGATTCAGCGTATTTAATATGCTGACGTCACCAAAAGAGTTACATTTGGACACGGATACTTCTATCCAAAGCGACTTACATATGTCAATTACATTACATTTGGCTTTTATGATTTCATTCCTCTCTCAATTATTGGTTTATGTTCATTCTGTTTTTGAGTAGAATCTGTCTTTTGGTCTTCTGATGGTCAATCCACCATTTCACATGCCCCTGTCTACCTCTATTTCTATTTATCTACGTTTCAGTCAACCATCATGGAATCACTGAACCTGTTTGCAGACAAACCACAGAGGTAGGTAACAAACTACAATTCCCATCTCTCAAACCACAGAGGTAGGTAACAAACTACAATTCTCATCTCTCTCTCACTAACACACACAAACCACAGAGGTAGGTAACCCTAGGTAACAAACTACAATTCACATCTCATCTCTCTCAAACTACAGAGGTAGGAAATGGTTATAAAACAGAGTTTTTGCATTACTATGTTTTAATGGTTCTATAAATGACCATTATTAAGTTCTTAAGTTTTATTATTATTTTTCCCGTCTCCCTAATTTTTTGTCAGCTCTAGCGCCTAGGCCCTTTGAGACAGAGACACCGTTCCAACTTTAAAACGTCCGGTCAGTACCGGTGTAAGTTGGTCGCGAAGATGACGTCAGGTGGGCGTGTCCTTCGTCCGCCATATTGGATTGAACAGAAAGCGAAACTAAATTTTCACAGGTCACAAATTTGGTCCGAACGCCACGAAACTTGACGTACATTATCCTTGGACCAAGCCTCACAAAAGTTACCAGAAGGATTTTTGATTTTCGAAAGCGTTTGCCCATCACAGCCAAATGAAATCGGCGGTGAAGCTTATTTGATGTTGCCCCTAGCAACCCTGGGTGCAGTCTACAGTAGTCCAGTTTCAGAGTGACAAGTTCGTGGCCAAACAAGTGCCTAAAATATCGGTTTCCATGTGTAGAACTGTGCTGGATGGTGTGCGTCCTTTATGAAAGTAAGTGTTTTATAGAGTTACAGACATGAGTCATGTTGTAGTGGTCAACATAAATGTGCCCCTTCTGTTATTAGAATGCTAAGTGGAGAAGCATGCTAAGCAGAGATTAAGTATCATTAATTTCTTGTGTGGCTAGCTATAGGGAGGAGATGTATGTTGCTAATTGGGATTTATGTTGTTTAGCGTAATGCCATGGTCATTTCATTTGATATGAGATGCTTGCACTCGTAACTTAGTCACTTGTAACTTTAGGACTGCTATTTTATCTCCTAACAGTAATTCACGAAGCACTTTAGCTCTAAAAGTAGCACCTGAGTCTGTGACAGCTTAAAAGAAGTGGTGAGGACTCCTAACTCCTAACGCGATGTTTTGAAATGCGTCTACTATTGTCTACAGGAGCTTCCAATCGCGAGGGAACTTGCATTGTAGGCATAACTAAGGGATGCAATAACACCACCAACAACCAAAACTAGCCTATTCATTGTCAACATGTACATTAAATGTAACATTTCATTGTGAATCAAATTAAAATGTTCTCCTCTTTGCAAACGTAGGCATATGGTGACAGATTAATTTAATAATGTTGCTGCGTGAATCACGGTAAGCGCGAATGAATTGGCCACTTCTTAATGGGAGTCACTGTATGGAAGTAGGCTAAGTAAAATAGAGATGTTTAAAATAGGATAAAGTTAGGATATGCCCGCTTGACAACGGCAGAGATAACTGGCCTTTGGCCATAGCAACCATCCATTTAGAACGACTGGCCTTCATAGCAACCAAAGATCTTAGCTGTGATGCATGTGTAATGTGATGCAAAGTAAAGAAAGGGGATGAAATATACAGAGACAAGAAATATAGTGCAATGTAGACAGTAGTATACAGTTGATTTACAGAAGGTGGTTTAGAGTAATATGAAGTATTCCTTTATTCCTTTATTCTGAGATACATCTGAGATACAGATGCTCTCAAAACAATCCCAGGCTCTCAAAACAATCCCAGGCTCTCAAAATAATCCCAAACAGACATAAGGTCTTTATAGAGCAAATCCATATAGATTATTTGTCAAATAAACCAGTAAAACATAATTAGGGGATGGAATATATAACATTCACACTCATAGCTTATATTTTTTTTAAATAAATCAGTGAAAAAGTATCCTGACAAACAAGCAGCATTTTAATGCCTTGGTCATATTTCATAATTTCAATTCTTCTGTAGGTTACCTGATAGCCCAGTTTGAGAGGCGCAAGACACGTGACATTTAGGGCTGTCAATCAATTAAAAAAAATAATCTAATTAATTACATACTCTGTGATTAATTAATCTAAATTAATGCATATATAATTTTTGCTGTGAAAGTATTTTAAATATTTAAATTCAAATGAATCATTGAATAATCAGCATTAGTGACATTAAAGTTCAAAAAATCTTTTATTATTATTTTCACTGTTCAAATAATTGCCATAATAATCTATGATGTGACCTAATATGCTGAGGAAATAAAATCAAAAGTGCTTTGGGAAGAAGTTTTTTTTCACATACAAGGCATTTCAGGCAACAGATATAACCACATGCTCTCATTGATTGTATGATTGCACTATTTGTGGTATGCAGGCATTATACAACAGGGGCCCCATATCCAGTATTCACAGATTCATCACATATCCAGTTCATAACAACAATTACAGTAAATTAGATATCACCTACAAATGAAACAGAGGGCGCTTGTTTTATTGAGCAGGTCTTGCATAGAAGCCATAATAAGGCCATATCTGTGTATTATTTGACATTTTAAGGCTATGGTATGTTTATTTTTTCTTCACACAGGATGTTAGTGTGCCGTGGGACATTTTAAGTGTCAAAAGTGTGCCGTGGCACAAAAAAGGTTGAAAAACACTGACCTAGGGGACATAATGAAAATAAATTAACACTCCCCTCAATGTCAACACTTATTTCTTTGCATTGATGTGCGACTATTGAGTTGATGAACTCCGGTGATATGCAAATTCCTTGCTGCAGACATTGCAAAGGACTTTATTTTCAACACTTTATTTTTTATCAACACCATCAGGTCGTTTTTTAAAAGTAAATGTTCCAATCAATGATCCAGCCAGCATGATTTCTTCTCTCTCCTTCATTTTACAGTCTAATTTTTACTAACTAGAACGGCTCGGGGTCAAAGGTCATACAGAATCGATTAATCTGCACTAATTTTTTTAATCAGTTATTTTGTATAATTTTTTCTCAAATTAATTAATCGAAATTCATCAGTTATTTTGACAGCCCTAGTGACATTATTTATTTTTGCAGCCAATCACTGCTGTCGTTCTATTTTATTGATTTGATCTTAGTCATAGAAGCTAAATTCGAAGGCAGGCCACAGGTAAAATCCAACGAACCGCATTCACCCCGCATGTCAATAGTTGAATAGCCCTCTCCTTTTCCCCGAGCGCCGCTGTTGCAGGCAGCTCACTGCGCCGGGATTAGTGTGTGCTTCACCTCACTGTGTGTTCACTGTGTGCTGAGTGTGTTTCACTAATTCACAGATTGGGATAAATGCAGAGACCAAATTTCCCTGACGGGATCAAAAAAGTATATATACTTATACTTATACTCCTAGAGCTTTTGAGATATTGCCACTACTCCAACACTGAAAGGCACGGTTAGAATGCTTGGATCAAGCCAGGCTCAGCATAGCGTATGCCACTGTCTGCTCACGTTGCTGACCGGACCAGGGCAAGCACACTTTCGCAGTTCCCGCCGGAAATGCAGTCTAGTTAAAAATATGTTTTTTTCTATTAGAAGTGAGAGTGTGCGTGTTTGTGTTAGAGAGAGAGAGATGAGAATTGTAGTTTCTATTAGAAGTGAGAATGTGTGTGTGTGTTAAAGAGAGAGAGATGAGATGAGAATTGTGGTTAGTGTGTGTTAGCACAACCTAAGCAATATGACTAAAGTAAAACGAACATGAGCAAAAAACATCAAATATGTATTTATTCAGTTATTTTTAAATAAACTATTATTTTTAAATAAACGATTATTTTTTTAAATAAACGAACATGAGCAAAAAACACAAATGCATGGATTAGACTTTTTTTACTAATTGAAATCATACACACACTTATTCTGAAATAAATACCGTTGATGTTTTTACTACAACTGTCATAGTCGGAGATATATCCCTACTCAGTCATGTTGACACTGCTTTCTACAATGCAAGTCAATGGGTGGATAACGGTCTATGGATAGATGGCGCTGTTGCTGATCTACTCAATCTACTCACCCATGGACCGGATATGACCTCCATAAAAACATCTCATGGTCATTTCAGTTTACTTCCTGGTTGGTTTGATGGTCAAAATAATTATAAAACAATATTTTGTGAAATTTTCCCCCACTATTATATTTATTTATTATATTATATTATATTCTTTGACAAATTTTGGTCACGGTAATAATTTTTTTAAAATGACGATAATGTTGGTTCTAAAGTTGGATCGGAAAACCAATTAGCTTAGCGTAGGAGTTCTGAGGGTTAAAACAGTAATGCAAAAACTACAAGCAAAATGTTGTAAACAAACCACAACAAGCAGATGATGGAAAAGTTAACCCTCTAGGCGCCACTGTCGAGTTTACTCGACAAGATGCGGTACTGAATAAAACGGCCGATTTAGTCAAATAGGGTGTCATATTTCGTTCGACCTCCACTCCACTAGATGGTAGACATGTCATACGTCATCCCCGAGTCCGAAAAAGGTCATGGTTTAAACAAAACTTTTGAGCTACAGCGCATTGAATCAGTGCGTGCAATACCGGAGCTAGTGTGCGTGTGAGCCACTTTGTCAGAGCGATATTGTCAACGTCAGCGAGTATTTGCATTTGATTATCGTCTAATGGCATCAAAAAAGTTTACCTGAAATGAAGTGTTGGGTCTTCTATTCGCGGACCCTGATTCTGAAGGGGAATATCTGCCTTCAGGAAATGACGGTGATTCGTTTAGTGAGGCTTCAGATGCGTCCCTGCCTTGCAATGATGCAGCTGGACAAAGTGAGAGTTTACTCCATAGTTTAGCTTACACCAAGCACAAACGTTGAATCGTTTGCCCAATGTCACTGGTGGAAATAATGTTTCACGGGTTCGGAGTGTTCATCGGGAAGTTAGCAGGGTGTTAGTGGTGTGGCGAACGAGGCTGGAGGTAGCCTAATGTCCATAGCGCTAGCTTCTGTCTTGTGCCTCTCCACAATTGCGGCGACAGTAACGTGGTGGAGCCTTTGTCTAATGCCACTGGGTATGTTAGACGAGGTCGAAGTGCTCATAGGACAGTTAGGGGGGAACGTAGTGGCAGTGTGGGGAGTCGCAATGAGAATGACAGTAGGCCTAGTCCGAGCTGCGCAAATTCTCTCCACTCGGCGCGCGCGAGGCAGATCTGGCCATGCTGCTCGCATGGTGGAGGTGGTGACACGCTCTCTCCCTCTCCCCCACAGACACACACACACACACACACACACACACACACACTAGGTCATGCATAGTCTATCACAAGATGATGGGAATGCCGGCCCTGTATGGATAGGGATAGGGAGTCATTATCTCTACAGCAAAAGGCCTGCTACATAAAAAAAAAAAAAAATGTCAGCCATTTATTAGTAATGATTTACACTGTTGATTTGCTATCTATTTCCCAGATCATTTTGGACATACACTATGTGTTCCTTTTTGTGTGTTCATGTCCTTGTGATGTGTGTGTCTTTGTCAGCTAAGAAAAAAAACATCAACAAAAACAACAAAAAGAAAAAAAATACTAACATTGCATTTTATCATTCAAACATGCGACTTTTCATGAAAATTCTATAATCCAAGATGGCCACCACCATGAGCCCTGAACATAGCCTTTTGAAATGAAGATGTCAAAATCGAACGTTTTGAAAAAAAAAACTCTGGCGCCTAAAGGGTTAAGTTCCTTGTGTTTGGTCTATTTGCAAGTGTTATGTTGATTTGCAAGTGTTGTCATAAATTGCATGTCATTTGCACCCGTCGACCACTGTACGATGAGAATGGCCCTTGTAAGCTGCTCTGATGAGAATGGCCCTTGTAAGCTGCTCTGATGAGAATGGCCCTTGTAAGCTGCTCTGATGAGAATGGCCCTTGTAAGTTGCTGTGATGAGAATGGCCCTTGTAAGTTGCTCTGATGAGAATGATGAGAAGTTGTTGTGAATAAAAGTGTCTGCTAAATGAATACATGTAAATATGGTGAGGATTATATTTGCTGAACTCTGTACAGATTTGAACAGAGTTGAAAGATTTCAGTGATAGGAAGGCTGTGGTTCTATGTCTTCTTTTCATTTGAATTTGTGCATACGGTCACATAGTCTCTGCATGTAGTCACGTAGCTGTAAGTCAGATGAGTAAGAGGAATAATGACAAGATATACAACAGTCTTTTTCACACCCACACACACACTCACACAAATTGGAGGGCTGTGGTTTTTATGACTGCTTTAATTTTGTGCATACTGTCACATAGTCTGTGCATGTAGTCACGTAGCTTTGACCGATAGTTTCATGCCCCCTCCTGGGTTTTCAGATTTGGGTATATTTTAATGTTTCCACCCTTACTCAATTTCATGATGAGATTAATTTAACTGGTGTCACCTTTACAGTATACAAAACTGCTAGACTATAGTTGTTCAGGAGCTATTCTACTGAGGTTGTCTATGTCAAGAGATCAAACCCCCAATAGACTTGCTTAAAATTGTGTTAACAAAATAATTCTTGAATAGCAGTGTAGATTTGTATAGGCTGTATTGTAATATGCTATAATCAATGGGGCCCAGAATGATTTACTGTTAAAGGGCCACCATTTTGTCCATGTACACAATATCATCACTGAACACCACAACATCATCAATACACACAATATCATCACTGAACACAACATCATCAATGTACACAATATAATCACTGAGCACCACCACATCATAAATGTACACAATAACATCAATGTACACAATAACATCACTGAACACCACAACATCATCAATACACACAATATCATCACTGAACACCACAACATCATCAATGTACATCATATCATCACTGAGCACCACCACATCTTCATCAATCAGAAACGGTATACATATTTCTGAAGAAACAGGACTGATGTCTGGAAGTCATGTGACTGGTCCCATAATGATGCATTTCCTGTTGTACAAATTGAATAAAAGGAACCACAGCAGCCAACACAGAGCATGACCAAAGTCAACTTCTTCAGAGTGTCACCAAACGACGACTTTACACATCCATCAAATACTACACAGCACTTGACACAGATCAGTTCATAAGTCCACAGTAATAGTGATCGTGTGATAAGGATGAGTTGGTGTCTGTTTTCATGTGTAAGATAGTGATCGTGTGATAAGGATGAGTTTGGTGTCTGTGATCATGCGTGAGATAGTGACTGTGTGATGATGATCTGACGATTTATAGTGATTTTAAGAGGTTAAGGTTACAGTGCATACGGAAAGTAGTCACAGCGCTTCTCATCTTAAAATGGATTCAGTTATTTTCATTTTCTCAAAGTTCTACAGAGATGATCTGCAACAAATAAAGGCTGTGGTTGTGTTTCTACAACATGTTGCCACAAAACATAATTTCTGTCAACTATGAGGATGTCCATGTTCAGTATGTTTTTCATTTAGTCATGCAGTAACATGTGGTTTAATGCATGGGGTAACATGAACGTGAGACAGACAGAAGATGAGCCTGTCTTTAGTAGCCTATCCCTGAATCCTGTCCCTCTCAAATCGCTTTATGGTGTGATTAGCAACCAGAATTAAAAACAAAAATCCCAGAGAGACACCCCTGGACCCCTGTGTTATTGTGATTAGGCTATAGGCCTAGATCCAAATCTAAATGTTTGGGTTCAGTTTATGAAGTGTTGCTACAGCATAATACTGTATGTTATTTATGAGGGGCAATTTTGGTATCGGTGGGCTTGTGTGTGTGTGTGTGTGGGGTCGTCGGTCCAGTGGTGGGCCAGTCCAGGAGAAAATTGCCAGGGCTGAATTTTGTTCCCAGTCTGACCCTGTCCACCTGTACCTAAATGAATTTACTGGACATTATTAGGAGAGAGATAAGGTCTCACAGTTGATGGTATATGTCAGAGTGAAAACCAGAGCCACAAGGTCGAGAGAATTTTCCGTAGACCTGCAGGTTGCGTAAAGAAGGACAAAACAAAGACTGAACTATTTGGCCACAATTCCCAATAGAAAAAACCAGGCACTGAGCTGCACTAATGATTCTCCTTCTTTACGCTTCTCTCATCCTCTCAAAAGAACTCTAGATCTCATTCATAGTGACCGTTGGGTCCTTGGTTCCCTGTCTGACCAAGGCCCTTTGTCCCAGATTACTCAGTTTGGCTGAGCGGCCAGATCTAGGAAGACTGTTAGTTGTTCCAAACTTTTCCATTTGAGAATGATGGAGGCTTCCGTGCTCTTAGAGTAATGCCACCAACAGTCAAAAAGCCCCAGTCAGCATCTGGCCTGCGATCAGGCAGGCACCAAACGGAGGGCCAGCATCAGGGTAGAGACAGAGAGAGAACACTGGCAGCTACATAGATTTTAGAAGGTTTAGCCTACATCGGGCCCTTGGTGTAAGCCAATCAGCAGCTAGCTCTGTTTCCTCTCCAAACTCGGCCTGAGACACCTGGTGGAACTCTGCACCCCCATGAGGGAGTAGCGACACGGTAACCCCACTGGGGCTGTGACAGCAGACATAAAATGTCACAACTTTGCAACAGGTCAACTACAGCACAGCGGCCTTTGTCTCCTGCATTGTTGCCCAGGCATGGCCCACGGCAGTTATAAGATCCAACCCACATAAAGTTTACTTTTATCTTGACCTCGTTGCTTGGTTTTCACTCTGACATACACCATCAACTGTAAGACCTTATATAAAGAGATGTGTGCCTCTCCTAATAATGTCCAGTGAATTCATTTAGGTACCGGTGGACTTGAATCAAGTTGTAGAAGCATCTCAAGGACCATTGATAGAAGTAGGATGCACCAGAGCTCAATGGCAAGCGTCATAACAAAAGGTGTGAATACTTATGTAGATGTAATATTTCAGTCTTTTTTTTTAATACATTTTCAAAACACTCCAAACACTTGCTTTTCCGTGGGGTGCTGGAGTATTGTTTGTAGATTGATGAGAAAAAAAAAAAAATGAATCCATTCTGAGATGAGTCTGAAACATAATAAAAATAAAAGTATTTTCCGTATCCACTGAAAAAAAGTGTGTATGCTGTAGATTTTACTTCAGGTGGGGTCCATCATTAAGTATATATACTCTTTTGATCCTGTGAGGTAAATTTGTTCTCTGCATTTATCCCAATCTGTAAATTAGTGAAACACACTCAGCACACAGTGAACACACAGTGAGGTGAAGCACACACTAATCCCGGCGCAGTGAGCTGCCTGCAACAACAGCGGCGCTCGGGGAGCAGTGAGGGGTTAGGTGCCTTGCTCAAGGGCACTTCAGCCGTTTCTAATGGTCGGGGTTCCAACCGGCAACCCTCCGATTACAAGTCCGAAGCGCTAACCAGTAGGCCACGGCTGCCGTTAGTAGGCCCCAATTCAGCACTCCAGTGAGCAGATATTTGGTTAGGAATGTTTGTTGCATCTGGAGTTAACTTCTCTCATTCCTTTCCTCTAAAATTAATTAATTTGATTATTTAACAGAATGCTGTACAAGGTCAATAGTGTGAAATGGATGCTTCAGTAAAGAGTTCTTTCGAGACAAGTATGACCAAAAAATTAGTGTACTTAGCTTTGGCTGTTTTTTCCAGTTGTTGCTGTACTCACTTCATGAGATATCTCTTGTAGTTCATCTGTCTTTGATGGAAGAGCATGTTTCTTTGATTCCAAAGTAGAAATCCTCTGTTCTAGCTCAGAACATTGTCGGCATGATCTCCTGGGTCTCTGGCCGGAGGAGCGCATTTTGTTTTCAGTTCAGTTTTTGCTCGTTGACTTGGCTGGCTCATGTAAACTAATCTAGCTTGTAAGAATGGAAAAAAGTGGAAATTGCTAAAAGGAGGTGAAGCAGGAGCAGAGTGAAATGCGTTCTACTCGCTTGAGTAGGAGGAGAGAGAGAAGACATTTAAAGTAATGGTTTTCATTTGTGGGCAAGCAAAGAATGCTCAACTGCTGCAGCGTTTCATCAGCAGGGTTTGCTTCAAGACACATATACTGCTATCTGTAAAAGTAATCCTGGACCTGTTATACAGTCATTATTGTTGTTGTAATTATCACCATCATCATCTCATTACAGTTAGAGTATCACCGGTATAACAATAACAATAATAAATCATCATCATCACATTAATAGTAGCAGATAAGCAATGTTGACTTAATCTAACAGCATTGTTGTATGCAAAACTGTATGACCAGAGGCCTTTGCTATGAAGGGAGTTTAACTAACTAACCCAGGTGATCTAATGAAGACAGGGTTGACATTATTGATCAAACGTTGATTCAATGCAATTTTATAATTTATTACACAGCTCTTCATAATGCTGTATGGCAGACTGTTTCTATGTAAGAAAATTGGTGTTGCCCGTCTTTCATATCAGTCCATGAGTAGTTGGCTCGCCAATCGCAATGGAAATCTTTATCTGTGTGCCAAACTATTTGTTTTCTCAGCAGAAGCCACGAAACGGTAACAAAATAATTTTAAAAGACCTATTGTGTGAAGTTTCTTTTGGCAAGTAGCCATGTAAAAAGTAGGATCAGTGGCGCCGCCAGTTGTAATCCTGTACGCACTGTGCATACAATTATTCAACGCTTTATAAAAAGCTTGAAACCTCTATGTGTAGGGTGGGGGTGTTAGTGCCCTGGGCCATGGTGTGTACTATGGAATGCAACACTAGCGGCGCCCCTGAGTGGGATCATGTAATGCCCGTCGGTCACTGTCGGAATAGAAGTCCCTTCAGGACGAATCAACATTGCCTTCTGGTCACTATCAATAAACAAGTCCCTTCAGGACGAAGCAATATTGTCCGCCGGTCACTATCAGAAATAAGTCCCTTCAGGATGAAGCAATATTCCCCGCCGGTCACTATCAGAAATAAGTCCACTTTCGCTTTAGGATGTTGGTCCTGTCAGGACTTATTTACGATAATGACCGGCGGGCACCACATTATCCCTTACAGCACAAAAGTACAGCAACATTTTCATTTTAGGATTTTATGTACTATTATATAGGGATGCACTTAATGCTGCCCGCTCAAACTACTACTCATCACTCATAACCTCCTCCGTGTCCAGGCCAAAAACCCTATTCAGGACTGTGGACAAACTCCTAAAACCCCCTGTCACTGCCTGTCCTAAGAACCCTGAGCAGTGCCAGGCCTTCTTACACTTCCTTGACGATAAAATTAGCCAAATCTACCACTCCTTCAACCCCAATGCTATCTCTCTCTCTTCTTCTCCTCCTTCTCTGGGCCCTCAGCTCTCTCATTTCACCGCTACTGACTCCCTCACCATCACTGACATCATTACTAAGTCCAACTCCTCATGGTGTCAGCTTGACCCTGCCCCCACCCCTCTACTTAAAGCCTGCTCCACATCCCTGTCTGAACCCATTACATTGATTGTTAACACCTGCCTCAACTCTGGTGTGGTGCCTGCTGCCCTAAAGACTGCTGCAGTTACAGTGGGCAGTGCTTCGACTTGGCCAGCTTCACTCGTGGTCCGCGCGTGGGATCACGCGGTATCACGCGACTTTAATTTGTATTTTTCCAGTGAGACGCTGCAACAACCCAAACAACCGGTAGATGGCTCAAGTGAGCAGGGTGTCTCGTAAAAAGAAATGGAGCCTGGAAAACCCTACACAGACTTCACTACAGACTTTAGCAGACTGGTTTAGAAATAATGTAATAGCCAGAAATATGCCTGCCCTGCCCTAATAAAGAAATATTTGGTTAACTGCGAGTACCGTTTGCAGCCGTAGAGACGCAGGACAAATTAAACATTCTGGTTTTCTCCGAGTGCAACGATGATAGACAGACATCATTTGGACAAAATATAGAGTATTAACCTCCGTTGCTCAGCCAAATGCCTTCCTGTTATGTCCTGTTATCACGGAGTTACAGGCGATAAACGATTTTTGATGGTCACAAGTTTACTTCATTAGGGACTGTTCTTTATTTATTTAAGGGGCTACCGGAGGAGTTTTGGGAGCATTAGTCCAAAAAGACGTGACCCTCCCTCGCCAGCAATACATTTTTCTATGACCCTCCAAAGTGATTATGAAAAAATCACTGTCAACTTTTTCCGGGTTTATCGCCTACTGTATTTTAACGTTTTCACATATTTGGCCATAAGCCGTTTATCATAGGCTATCACGAAACCAAACTACAAAGGCGAACACTTTAACAGGGGGAATTAATTGGGCATGAATCATGCTGAACGCTATTTCGCTACCTTAGAATAATAAGGTTCTATCTGCGTTTTGAGTAGGTACAACTGGGACGATTGAAACGGGGACGAATGAAACATTCCGGTTTTCTCCGAGTGCAACGATGATAGACAGTCATCATTTGGACAAAACATGGAGCATATTAACCTCCGTTGCTCAGCCAAATGCCTTCCTGTTACGTCCTGGTATCACGCAGTTACGAGCGATAAACGATTTTTGATGGTCACAAGTTTACTTCATTAGCGGTTTATTTTTTTGGATTATTAAAGAGTGTTTTTCATTTAAAGGTTTGACTTCGTGCTTATTCAGTAGAGCATTTAGTGCTCTCCCCAATCCCAGACGTTTGTTTGTAATGGATGCAACCGCGAGATAGGCTATGCGTTTGACAATGAGTTGTTAACAGAACCAAGACATATAGCCCAGCAGCAATCTAGGGACTGATCGTTATTTATTGAAGGGGCCACCGGAGGAATTTTGAGTGCTTCAGTTGGAAGTTGCATGACCCTCTCTTGCCTGCTAGAAATTGTTCAATGACCCTCCGACAGAATTGTTAAAAAAGACATGACCCTCCCCTGCCAATTGTCTTCCGCCCGCGCCACAGCCACACACTTTGTGATAACGTTCTTAAATCAATCTTTCCCGTGAGCTTGCATGCTACCAGTCCTTCCTTTTCAAATGTGTTGCGCCTGTTTGCACAATTTCACAAATAATCATATGTGATTAATAGTATGACAAATAATCCCTGTGCACGGGGACCGAAACAATGCATGACAACTTTTCCCGTGTTTATCACGTATTTTAACTTCCCCCGCTGTCTTGCCGTTTTAATGTTTTCCCGTAGAATATCCCATATTTTAATACTCTCAAAACAGCCCTGCCATCGGGCCTGTCTCTGTGTTGCCCTGTTGCTACCCCTTGCCCTTCCAACGAAACAGATGTCTTCAAATCATCGTTTTCCTTGCTTGAAGGCGAACTTAGAGTGATGTTAACCTATTTAAGTTTAACGGCGCGATTGTCGTGAGAGCACGATTCATTGGCGCTTGCATGTTCGGCCTTATGTCTACGTGCGCACCTGAGGCTACTCAGCTACTAGAGAAAGAATTTCCCCTCTTTATATGTTCACTGCAAGTTGGCCTACCATAACTTACCAACTCTGCACTGTAGACTGGCTATTTATATTTTTCTGTGAAATAAGCAAATGTATTTGTTCAACTTTATGAAGCAGAATTACGCATAGGCTACTTGGAACATAATACATTTGACAAAGGACAGATGAATGTTGCTAGTGACAAAATATTAACTTTCAGTGTTTTACGATGTCTTTGTCATGGGGAAGTGTTTTTCCCCATGCATTTATTCTAGGTTACTGTCAGTGACTGCCGTGAGAGAAGCGGGTTCTGTGTTTCGTTCATGTCAGTGACTGACGCGAGAGAAGCGGGGTCTGTGTTGTGTTGCGTTGCGTTAATTTATTTTCATTGGGCATACCGTGCCGTGCCGTCCACAGCTCTTCAGTTCTGACAAAGCCAAAATTACTCCTTTTGAAACAATGAGTGCAGGAAGCGCGTTTGTATGGTTATATTGCTTGACGGGGGGGGGTCCCAAGCAGCTTTCAGCCATAAGGCTACTTTGAGAACATTTCAATTCACCCGACACTAATATTCAAAATGTTGAAAACTATTTCGGCATAGCCTATAAATCAGTTTAATTAAATGGAATGTTAGTTGTAAACAAACAAGCTACTTGGTGAGGCTTGGCCTCACAGATGCGCTCGTGCCTTAGATGGCAGGAAAAATCTTCACGATAGGCCTATTAACTAACCACCCGATTCACGTTAGCTGGGGGGAAGGGGGGCCATCAGACAATTGTGCCCAGTTAATCCGGCCCTTCCCCCAAAAAAATCACACCTTCCCTCCTCTGACAGCTTAAAAGAAGTCAAGAGGACTCCTTACTCACAGACCTATTCACAAACCTGCGGTTTTGAAATCCTATGCAGCTACAGGAGCTTCCAATCGCGAGGAAGCAATTTTGCATTGTAGGCATAACTAACATGCAATAACGCCGCCAACAACAACCAAAACTAGGCTAATCATTGTCAACATGTAAATTAAATGTAACATTATTGTGAATCAAATTAAAATGTTCTCTTTTGCAAATGTAGGCATAGTAACAGAATAATTTAACAATGTTAAAAGATACTACATCAATCCGTATGTTTCATTGGGCTACTAGGCTATTTGTTTTGCCTTGATTCATTTAGGCTAGGCCTTTTTTATTCAGGGGCCATATTCACAAAGAATTTTAAGGCTAAAAGTAGCTCCTAACTGGCGAATTTAGGAGCAACTCCTAAAAATAATGGGCGTGTCACTCCTAACTTTAGGACTCCTAATTTTTTCACAAAAAGTAATTCACGAAGCAGTTTAGACCTAAAAGTAGCACCTAAGTCTAGGATAGCTTAAGTTGAGAGGACTCCTAACTCACTAAGACCTATTCATAAACAGCTTTTTTGTGGCATTTTACTTTGCGATGTTTTGAAATAGCCTATGCGCAACAGGAGCTTCCAATCGCGAGGGAACAATTTTGCATTCATAAAAGGGATGCAATAACGCCACCAACAACAACACAAACTACTCATTGTTAACATGTAAATGAAATGTAACGTTTCATTGTGAATCAAATTAAAATGTTCTCCTCTTTGCAAACGTAGCCTAGGGATATGGTGACAGATTAATTTAATAATGTTGCAAAGGTAGGCTACTGCATCAATCCATAGGCCTATGTTTCATTAGGGTACTAAGCTATTTGTTTTGCCTTACTCTTTATTCATTTAGGCTAGGCCTTTTTATTCAGTTATTAATCATCTTCCGTCCTTCGCACTACTTGTGTAGCGCACGCATTCTCCGACCTGTCACCTGTCAGTCATCATCGGAAGAGAGGTGTTTGGAATTCCCGCGTTACAATCGTCAGCCAATCAAGGTGGTCACTTCAGTCAAGCTCGTGCATGAGTAATGACGTCATCCATAGCCACGAAGACTCACTCCTAGTTTAGGAGTTGTCTGAAAGGCTTTGTGAATAACTTTTAAGAGAAAACTCCAATCTAAAATCTTTAAGTGCGATTTAGGAGTAGCCTACTCCTAGTAGTAAGATAAAAGCCTTTGTGAATAGCCTACGGCCCCAGTTATTCATCATCTTCCGTCCTTGTGTAGCGCACGCATTCTGAGACCTGTCACTCATCATCGTAAGGGAGGTGTTTGGAATCATGCCCGCGTTACAATCATCAGCCAATCAGCCAATCAAGGTGGTCACGCTTGCCCATTTACCCAAATTAATGGTCGAATATTACTGATGATCATTGTTATTTAAGAACATGCAGTGTGCGTAGGGTACCAAAAACATCTTGCTCGTAAAAAAGCATCATAACGCACATTCTGGCGGGTCTGTTATTTACTGTAGGCTGCGCAAACCACATGCCTTTATTTTGGGCAAGCCTGCATTCATTCATTCATTCAACCTTTATTTATTCTCCAATGTGTGTCTCAATTGTCCCCCGCTGACCACCTCACACATTTCTCTAGATTTTGCAACGAACTTACATGACACAATGCCATAAAATGTGCCAGTTTTAGGACACAGAATAATGTTTGTAATGATACCAGGTAGGCCAGGTATTGTCGAAGGTGCATGGTGAAGTGAAATTCTTACTTTGGAAAACAAACATTTGCCGATATCATCGCCGATCATCAGAATATTGCAATAGATTCTGTGTTCTGGACTGCAGGTAACTTGTTAAGCCAGTGGTTATCAAACTTTTATTTCATTCCCCACTTTGATCAAGGGGCATGACTGATGATAGTGGAGATAACGTGTTATCCCGAGGCTTTTGCAAGTCAGCATCTTCGACGGTAGTCTATTAAAAATATAAGTATTCGATGTCCCAAATGGAGAGCCATACTTTATTGTTTTTAACGATCTCTATGCTACTCACAAAAATGTAGGCATGGGGACATGATGAAGTAGGTTATCCAACTGTCGTGTGTTAAATTATTGTGATTATGAGCCAGTGGTTTTCAAACATTATCCGTGACTCGGACATCTAACTAAATGCAACAGGCTCATATCGTCCTCGCATTCGCAAAATGAGGACCAGTGTTTTGTCAAATTGCAAATAGCTATTCGTTTTAACTATTTTTTTATGATAGTAGCCTATACAAAAAGCACTTCATACTATCTTAATCTTGGAATATGGGGAGGGAAGTGGCGCGTCTGCAGTCAGCCAAATATGAATGTAATTCTGCGTCATAAAGCAGATGTAATTGTTTATCGTACAGAAAAATAAAAATGACATGTCAAGCAGTCAATTGACTACATTGCAGTCAAGAAGTAGGGCAAATTAATTTACGAAACCAAAACGTGGGTCATAGTTGTCTAAGCCTCTATTGCGTAGCCTGTTAAAAACGTCGCCAGATAGTATTAAATCGGCAACAACATTGTTTTCTTCAGAAGCCTACCCAAGGCTACAGATTAATTCTGAACAGTTATTTCTCTACTGGCTCAATTATCACACCACTGTTTTGATTTGCGTAGTTGCGTTAACCCCAACACTGACAATAATGTAGACAGCAAATTTCGATTTCGATTTTCGTGTAGTCAAGCCTTAAGCCATACCCAAGTAGCCTAAATCGAGGTAATGTTTAATTATGCATGATTTATTTTGTTATTGAATTCGTAGGCTGGGATTACTCTCGGCAACAATTATGTAAGGGATGGCAGGCAGAGCGATGTACAGTGGCAGAGCGACGCACAGTGGCTGAAAGTGGTACTAAAGCTTCAGGCAGCTTCACGCCGCGTAATGCGCGAATGAAGTGGTCATTTGAAAGCGATGCCCACTGTACACCCATTCTCAAAAAACCTGACTCCGACCCTACATCACTAATAAACTACCGCCCTATCTCCAACCTCCCCTTCCTGGCCAAGGTACTGGAAAGAGTGGTGGCCTCACAACTACACACCTTTCTTAACCACCACGACCTGTATGAGCCCTTTCAATCTGGCTTCCGCTCATGTCACAGTACAGAGACTGCCCTTCTACGCATTGTTAACGACCTCCTCCTGTCTGCTGACTCTGGTTCACTTAACATTCTCATTCTCCTTGACCTTAGTGCTGCTTTCGATACCATCAACCACAATGTTCTAATCTCCCGTCTGTCTGCTATTGGTGTTTCTGGCACAGCCCTCAATTGGTTTCAGTCATATCTCACTGTAAAAAGGTAGCCCCTCCTTTTCCCCAACTCGCCTGACATTCCCCGCAACATTTAAACTGACTACCTTCTCCTACACGATCAAACACGCTTACACGCACGCACGCACTTAGTTTCAAATGTTTGTAATTACACACGGTGCCGGCAACCGCGACGCAATTCATTCATGCGCGATCGTTATTTACACATCTTTCTGTTACTCACCCAACCTCTGCAAACATCATAGCGAACGACGTGGTACCCGTCGATTCTGCTCCATAACCCATTGCATTCCGTTAGTCCATACATTGAGCACACAAACATTAACAATACACTGATAGCTCTTACTTTCACTTCCTGGTCCTGCATCACTTTGTTTCCCCAAGGAACACGAGCCCAGGGCAATGGCTATTTTATTCCCTGTGTGGGACAGGGGAAAGTGTTGTTTTGAGTGGGGGAAATGATGGTTGCAATATAAAGAGACATTCTACATTGTAGTGTAATTATTATTTAATTATACATGCATTGAAATGTTATTATTGTATAATATGGAAACTATGTAGAATTATGCTCCATGTATAATGGTGATCTATGCATAAGGGATGATTATCCTTGTATAGAGGAAATTACCCTGGTATATTGGTATCTACCAATTAGAGGTGATGGATGGCTTTATTTAAAGCGAGGGATTTTTGCTCTCAGTGTGGGAGTCTGGAGAGTATCAGCTTGCTGAGAGGTTGGATACAGAGTATTAGTGAATTTGCGAATTGTGCTTGAATTAAGAAACCGGTTGGTTGATTTTTTGGAAAAGTATTTTTTGTTGGCATTGTGCCGGAACATGTTTTTATAGCACTGTAAATAAATCTGCACTTTTCACTACAATCCACGTTTGCTGTGTCTTCACCCCATCACCACCCAACCTCAGTGTGTCCTTGTCGCCACCATCCTGTGTGGACGTGGGTTGCAAGGCCCATTTTTCACACTCACCAACAGAAAGCAGTTTGTAACACTTGGTCCACATCAGTCCCCCAAGTCCCCTGTCACTCGTGGTGTCCCCCAGGGTTCTGTACTTGGGCCCCTCCTCTTTCTCATCTACATCCTCCCTCTTGGCCAGATTATTCGCAGCCACGGTCTCAACTTCCACTGCTATGCAGATGACATCCAACTCTATCTTACCACTCCCTCTCCCTCTGACCCCCCACCACAATCCCTCACTGAATGCCTCTCTGACTTCAAATTATGGATGCAAAACAATTTTCTCAAGCTCAACACAGACAAAACCTAAATTCTGCTGATTGGCCCTAAAAGCATCCTCACCAAATCTCCCCATCTCACTCTCAACATTGATGGCTCATCTGTCCACTCCACCCCTGTTGTTAAAAACCTTGGCATTCAGCTTGACTCCACCCTTAGCTTTGATCCTCATATCAAATCACTCACTAAGATTGCTTTTTTTCACCTCCGTAACATTGCACGCCTCCAACCCTTCCTCTCTGCTAGTGATGCACAGACTTTGGTTCACTCTTTCATCATGTCCCATTTAGATTACTGCAACTCACTTTTCCTTGGTCTCCCCACTAAACCCTTCAAAGACTACAATATATTCAAAACTCTGCAGCCAGGCTCCTCACCCATACCAGACGATCAGCACACATCACCCCCATTTTCCATCAACTCCACTGGCTACCAGTTCCGTCCCGGATCAAATACAAAGTACTACTACTCACCTTCAAAGCCCTCCACAACCTTGCTCCCCCCTACATCTGCAACCTCCTGACCCCTTACACTCCTTCCCGCTCACTCAGATCCTCTGACCAAAACCTCTTGGCTATTCCCCGCTCCAGACTCTCCACCCTGGGTGGCAGGTCCTTCAGTGCCTTGGCCCCCAAACTCTGGAACTCCGTCCCCCAACCCCTTCGTGTCTGTCCTTCTCTTCCTTTCTTCAAAGCACATCTCAAGACCTTTCTGTTTAATGATCACTTCTCCTCCACACCCAACACATAGTTCCATACAGATAACTTGTCTTTGTTGTATTGTTTTGTTGTATTGTTTTGTTTGTTATTGTGTTTCCCTGCCTTCCTACTATGTAAAGCGACCTTGGGTTTGAGAAAGGCGCTATATAAAATGAACTTATTATTAAACGTATTATTATTAATTACCACCTACCTGCATTGTAGCTCGAATGTTATTCCCAATCGATTTGGATATTTTTTATCAAATGTTCATACAGCATATTTTATTTTAATTAACAGAATAAAAATACAGCAGGAAGGTATTTTGTTATTATATATTTTATAGCACTTAATCTCATTCTGTAGACCCCTGTGCATAGGTCTTGGACCCCCATTTTGAGAACCACTGTGCTAACATGACTCTACCACACAATACATCTGTTACAGTGATCCCAGCTGTCTGAACAACTAGCAAGAGAACGACTGCTCTACACTCACACACCCACACACACACACACACACACACAGAACTACACGAAAGGATTCAACATGTCAGGTATACATTTACAAGCAGATGCTTCTTGTTTTCTGGCAAATATAATTATATGATCTAAATGAGCGATGATCATGAATAGTATAATAAGTAATATAATGTTGTATACTATGCATTATTATACTGTGCTGTAACGTGACACACTCCCCCACCACATGCACACACACCCACACACATTGTAACGTGACTGAAAGTAAGTAAGTAATAATATAATGTTGTATACTATGCATTATTATACTGTGCTGTAACGTGACTGTGTGTGTGTGCATTATTATACTGTGCTGTAACGTGACTGTGTGTGTGTGCATTATTATACTGTGCTGTAACGTGACTGTGTGTGTGTGCATTATTATACTGTGCTGTAACGTGACTGAAACCCGGACATATATTCATTTCAGTTACGCCAGCTTATTTTTTGTATGTGGGAAGGAGACTCGGCTTCACACTTTTAAATGAAAAATGAGTGTATTGAAATGTTCAATTTCACAACAGTATTTAAGACCGTGGCGTTTTACCAACGTCAGGCCTAGCTGTAGGTAAGCCGCCCTCAAGGCGCATATGAACAAAGGAATCGCCCCCAAATAATAAAAAAAAACTCCATTCAAACCAAACTGAAAATGTTCAATGCGCAGTTGTTCATTAACCCACTTTCGTACAATAGCATACATATAAATAGTAGTCAGTTTCAACAACCCTCTATTGAGCTCAGGAATATTAATGCAGGCTACCAGTTTTCCGACAACGTCGGTCACATAGGCCGACAACACAAAGTGAATCGTGCTCCTAGAGCATACGATCTCTAATCAAAAGAAAGAAAATGAAAGAAAGAAAATGTATGAAACGAAATCAAAAGTTAGAGTAGGTCAAATATCAACTGAAGGAGTCAGGGGTGAAAGAAGGGGTGAGACGTTTTGTTGTGTGGGCGCCGCCACGGAAAAGTAGGCTATAGTTTGTTGTAACGAGGAATTTAAATGGGATTGGGGCAGCGGTAGGTATTGAGGGCAGGTGAAAGGGTTTTTGGAGGCTACAAACAGGCTTAGGGAAACCGGTCACAACAGAAAAAGTTTGTATCAAACCCGGCATCCAGCGCTGTTCGTCATAGAAAGCTCCTTCTCCCTGTGTCTTGCAGAATTCTCGGAAACGGATGTCGGGGTCCAAAAAGTGCTCCCAGGGCAAAGAATAATCCACCAGAGTATCCCAATAGAATCCATACGATCCTTTCCGTTCTCAGTACTTCTCTCTTGCCGCAACTCATCCGCCATCGGCCCACACTCTCCCCGCCACAGACTTCATTCAAATAATGACAGGCCTACGCTCACTCACGTCATCGCGTCACGTCCCAACACAAACAGACCCCCTCAACTGCCACCAGTCTACGCCAAAACCCACCAGTTACTATTTAATTAATATATTATTATCATTATAAGTAGGCAGGCATAGCTGACCGCTACAATGCATTATACGCACTATAATGTTATATACTATGCATATAATGTATAGTATAGTAATAATAAGTATTAATAGTATATAATGTATAGTGTAAGTAATAATAGTATATAATGTATAGTATAGTAATAGTAGTAATAATAGTATATAATGTATAGTATAGTAATTGTAGTAATAATAGTATATAATGTATAGTAATAGTAGTAATAATAGTAATGTATAATAAACATAGTAATAGTATGTATAGTATCAGTAATAGTAGTGTATAATGTATAGTATCAGTAATAATAAGCAATAATAGTGTATAATGTATAGTATCAGTAATAATAAGCAATAGTAGTGTATAATGTATAATATCAGTAATAATAAGCAATAATAGTGTATAATGTTTAGTATCAGTAATAATAAGCAATAATAGTGTATAATGTATCGTATCAGTAATAATAAGCAATAATAGTGTATAATGTATAGTATAAACAATAATAGTATATAATGTATAGTATAACTAATAATTGTTGTTCCAGGTCCACAAGATCGATGTCATGAAAATTGAATGATCTTGTTTGTGTTGTTGTTCCAGGTCCACAAGATAGACGAAATGAAAACTGAATGATCTTGTTGTGTTTTTGTTCCAGATCCAAAAGATTGCTGTAAAGGAAAAAGCTGCCACCTGGAAATCAGTGCCCTTAGCAGACCCCTGGACCTGGGCACTCTCTATGACGCCCGCACTCTCTATGACGCTGGGCACTCTCTATGACGCCCAGGTGATCACCATGGGCCATACAGTCCTGTTTTCATATCCACATTCGGTGGTCTAGCGCATATATCCTTCTTCTTGATTCTTACCACTCTCTCTACTGCACCCTGGTGGACAGCTATCAAACTACAAGAAATAACATCCATCTATTCACTTGAGTATCTTAAAACCTGGACAAACACAATGGCGACTCACAAATGAGTAAATATGGGTCAAAGCATTAAACATTACATTGGCTGTTGCTCAATAGCTCAACTCTGTGCATCTGTGTGAATTATGTCTCACTTAACATGTTTATTAGGGCCCGAGCACCGAAGGGTGCAAGGCCTTATTGTTTTTGTAAGGATTATTATTATTATTTTATTCCGATTTTAACTTTGTTTCAGAGGGTTTTCCTTTTTTGAGGTGGTTAATATGGGCGAAAAGTCTTGAAATTTGGCACAAACATCAGGCATAACGCAAAGCAGTTATGTACAAAAGCTTGATGACTCGCTAGCGCCCCCATATGTGACTGATCCCGTGGTTGGCATATACTTTCAGCTAGACACACCAAATTTGGTGGGTGTATGTAACTCCCAAAAACACACAACTTTTCTATTAACATGCCATTTGCCACGCCTACAGGAAGTGAGGTAATTGGGATTTTGTGTGGACTAATATATGATGAATTGTGATGCCAAAAGAGGTGCTTCCCATGGGTGAAAACGCATGAAATTTGACACACACATCAAGAGGTACCGTGAATACACAGGGGAAAAGGCACTGGGCGTGGCCCAGGAACTCCATAGCGCCCCCTTATGTCACTGTTACTTGTTGTAACTACTTGTGGTTGGCATAAAGTTTTAGATACACACACCACCGTATTGGTTAAATGAATATTAAGTGACTCATAGGCTGACACAAAAATAGGGCATGGGCAGTAGGCCCAATGGGTCACTTTCCGATATTCCTAGGTTAACTTACCTAACTAGCAGGCAGGTAAATGGCATTTGTTTTCATGACATTGTGAACATTTTTGACTGATAGTGTAGGCCTAAGGTTACACTGGTGTTCTAAAAGTCAGGTTACACTGGTGTTCTAAAAAAACGAGATGACCGTCCTCTCTGACTAAAACACTGCGTGTTTTCTGTCAGTGACAGACAAAACGTCACCAATATCATGCTGAGCTAAATAGCCTACTGCAACTGCGATTTGACAAAACGATAGTTTTGCAAGGTAGCCTATTACTACTAACAGTTATTTAAGTTAGCATTTGACATTTCGCTGTGACAGTTCTAAGCTATAGGCTATTCTTGAGAAAATAAACGAATATCGGAGAGTAGCCTATCTGACAGCTTCGTGGTAATTTCCCACGCTAGGCTACTTATTGTTTTCACTGAGATCTGTGGCCATGACATCACACCAAACTGACATTGAAATTAAAGACACGTGAAAATAGATTATTGACGGAATGTTTTACAACCCTGTCCGTCAAAACGACAGACAATGAGAACATCTAGTGCAACCTCAAAAAAGAGCCAAAAGCGCAATCTCTGAAAATGAGTGTTGTGTGAAACATCAGATGATTAATGTTGTTTATGGTGTTTAATCAATTATTCAGAATTATTTTTAAAAAAAACCAGCCTGACCAGCTAAAGGTGGTTTGCTGGTTGACCAGCTTCTTTGACCACACTATGATGGTTGACCTGCTAGACCAGCAAATCTCTTGCGAAAACATACCTTCAGATGGTTTTCCCAGCTTATGATGGTAATTCAGATGGTTTTGCTTGTCATACCACCTCAAGCTGGTAATTTTAGCTGGTGTTGCTGGTCTATAGTACTGGTTTAACTGGCCATGCCAGCCTTTGTTGGTCATTCTAGCAAACCAGCATGACCAGCTTGACAGGCTGGTCACCAGCATGACCACCTTGCACCAGCTGTATCTCACAAGACAGGCTGGTCACACCAGCATGACCAGCTTCCTCAGATGGTCACGCCAGCATATCCAGCTGGTGGCCCAACCAGCTACACCAGCAAAGACCAGCAAGAGCTGGAAGAAAACCAGCAAAGACCAGCTAAAACCAGCTACCAACATAAGCTGGTTTCTAGCTGTTTTTTTCAGCAGGGAAGTTACTGATTATTATTTGGGACACTGGTGGTTAAGTCCGGGGGACAGTGCCAAGCAGAATTCGGGACAGCTGCGGGACACTGAGAAAAAAAGTTAATTTCGAGCCCTGGTCCAGATGCCCTGTGTTTACCAAATCATGGACCCTTGTGATAGTCAGAATAATTCTTGAAAGACAAGAAGTGTCAATTGGACAAATTTGACCACAAACACAACAGGAGGGTTGAGTAATAACAGGATGGAACCTGTTGTCCTGTTATTCTTTTAAAGGATTTTAGAATTTTAATAGTGGAATATGACCTTACTGCAGGTGAATAATAATAAGAACAAAAAGAATACACTTTCTTTTTAAAAGAATACACTTTATTTTTAAAAGAATACACTTTCTTTTTAAAAGAATACACTTTATTTTTAAAAGAATACTGCCTTTCATGACACCCAAGTAAAATGAACAAAATCGTTCCACAGGTCAAAATGCCAACAGCACCCCCTATCGCAATTGAAAATTACTGTATGGAGGAGCTTCCTCCTCAAGCCCCTCATTGAAGTCCATTATAAACGCCTCGGACCCCAGCGGCTCGTGAATCACGTCGTTTTCAATGGCCAAGGGAGGTAGTCTGGAGGTAGATCTGCAGTCATACAACTAAGAATCTTGTGTTGAACGGAAAGCTTGTTTTTTTGCTCCTGAAATAAACAGTATAATGGAATCAGAGGACAAAGTCCATCTTTTATACATTCAAATACAGTTCAAAAGTTAGGATCAAAGCAGGAAGACCAGATCCAAAAATGAAGGATGGTAAGGCTAGTGTAGGCTACTGAATGCTACGTAGGCTAGTATGACAAATAGCCTACTCTGGTAACGGGTTAACGTTAGCACTGGTCTGTCACAAACGTGGACAATTCAGGGATTTGGTGATAAAAACATTTTCGGATAGTTATGCGTTGTTATAATCATCCAAGTTATGCCTCAACTAAACAATTGTTAAATCAAAGTCAAAGTCAAAGTCAGCTTTATTGTCAATTTCTTCACATGTTCCAGACATACAAAGAGATCGAAATTACGTTTCTCACTATCCCACGGTGAAGACAAGACATTTTACCAATTTAAGTCCACAGACAAACATAACATTCAAGTAAACAAAAAAGTAAGTAAATAAGTAAATAAGAGGGCACATATAATAATGAAAAAATAAGAGCAGCAAAATTTGGTTGAAATTGTGCATGGACAGTCAATAAAATACTAGTGCAAAGTCAGGCCAATAAAAGGCTTGGGTAGTTCTGTTTGACCTAAGTAATAAAGAAAGTGGCATAGTGGTGCAAGTTATGTAAGAGCAGCAGAAGTGTTGTGTTTTCAGGACAACAACAACAAGTTGTAAAGTGTACAAGTGTGCAAGTGTGCAAGTGGAGTAGTGCAGGCGGCCATTGTGGGTCCAATGTCCAGGATGTTATGTAGCTGAGGGTGGAGGGGGGAGAGGAGGGAGAGAGTTCAGCATCCTTACAGCTTGGTGTATGAAGCTGTTGGTGAGTCTGGTAGTGCGATGATGAAATTATGTTCTTGTTGTTAATATTCTCTTGTTTTCACCGTTCTAACTGTATCTTTGGATGGTTACATTGTTAATGAATGTTTCAGACCATGATGCATTCCTTTAATGACGTCTTCAATAACATTGGCCTTTCGAGTATAAATTCCCACTTAGCTTTTACAACCTGTCTTTAAATAATAGCAATTTGGCTTTAAAACATTACCATGTTACAAATAACCACTTTTAAGGTCTATTTTTAATGGTAAATAGTTACATGGTTTTATAAAACAAGTGCCTTTTTTTAGTATTATAGACTTTTTTGCAAATGTATTACATTGAGCAAAACCTCCAGACTTTTCATAATTTTGCACATCAGGAAAACAGTGTTTCATAACTAGACCTACATATCTTCCCTGACTTCCCAGACCTAAATTTACATTTACATTTATTAATTTAGCACTATTATCCAAAGTGACTTGTATATTTCAATTATATTACAAAGTCTATTGTCCCTGGAGGAGTTTGGGGTTAAGTGCCTTGCTCAAATGTACAATGGTGGAAGCCAAGAATTGAACCCACAACTTTTCTGGCTGCTGCATGCTAGCCCAGCTCCTTAGGTCAGACCCCCCCTGAGAATGTCAGAACAGCATTTATTGCACAACATGGCCAGTTAAAATGCTACATAGTACATTCTGCTGCTATAAATGTGTCTGGGTAGGTGGCCTACAAACTCGTTCACATATGCCACCAACACCATCACAAACGTACATTTGCTACTAGGCAGGCTAACGAAACGCTAGAGATTGTTGCAAACGTGTGTATAATGGCAGAGCCAGCGAAGAAGCAGCGAAAACCCTTGACGGAAGATGCAAAGAAAAGGAAAAGAGCTTCAGACCGAGCGAGGGGGAGTTTCGTAGAGAAAAAGCATCAGGCTTGCCTGGTGTCCCTTTAAAAAGTAGATATCAATGATCAACAATGACAAGCCAGCCAGACCCTGCCACTCTCTCTACCCCTCTTATGTGCGCTTAGACGTGCTCCCAAATAAATGGACCCTAACCCTAACCCGCAGATCTCCAGGAAGCGATAGAATCCCTCTTTAGGCCTTCGTGGGTATTCCAGAAAGTTCCTAAGGAAAATCAAAACGGACACCCTGACCCTTCTTGCTCCCACTTACTCTAAACCCCTTCCTTCCCCTACCCTTGACCCCCTGACCCACCCCACTCCTGTCTCCAACCCTAATCCTACACCATTCATTCCACTTGACCCCCTGACCCACCCCACTCCTGTCTCCAACCCTAATCCTACACCATTCATTCCACTAGTCACCACCTGCTCACGGTCTGCTACACACCACACCCTTAAACAACACTTCACTCACTTCCAATCCTTCTACACTCCTTTTCAACATCACAGGCTAATCTCGGCCTACCGTAAAAGTGAGGCCCTCCTCATCAGATCACGCTTCTCCAGAAAACCCCCACCCAAACCTTCAGCACAGGATGCGCACTTCAAACCACAACACTTCATCACCACCCTTCACTCCCACCGTTCAGCTCCAAACACACCCCTCTCACTAGACACCACTGCAGTTTACATCATCACATGCCATACATGTCACCTACAATATATAGGAGAAACAGGAAATTAAATAAGAACCAGACTCAAACAACATCTGTACACCATTTCTAGAAATCCCCGCACCACTCGCCTAATGGAGCACTTTCAGCATAATGGAGCACTTTCAGCATAATGGAGCACTTTCAGCATAATGGAGCACTTTCAGCATAATGGAGCACTTTCAGCATAATGGAGCACTTTCAGCATAATGGAGCACTTTCAGCA
Source organism: Alosa sapidissima (assembly GCF_018492685.1). Taxonomy (NCBI): domain Eukaryota; kingdom Metazoa; phylum Chordata; class Actinopteri; order Clupeiformes; family Clupeidae; genus Alosa; species Alosa sapidissima. The sequence continues at coordinate 37,659,219 of NC_055965.1, forward strand.
TAATGGAGCACTTTCAGCATAATGGAGCACTTTCAGCATAATGGAGCACTTTCAGCATAATGGAGCACTTTCAGCATAATGGAGCACTTTCAGCATAATGGAGCACTTTCAGCATAATGGAGCACTTTCAGATCTTAATGGAGCACTTTCAGCATAATGGAGCACTTTCAGCATAATGGAGCACTTTCAGCATAATGGAGCACTTTCAGCATAATGGAGCACTTTCAGCATAATGGAGCACTTTCAGCATATCGTTTGAGTCAGATCTTAATGGAGATTAAGAGAGGACCAGAAAAGTATCATTCTTATGTAGCATGCTGTTGGTGCATACTGCAATTGTAAACATTCTCTAAGAAGATTAAAAATCAGTTTACAGTAAAGCTATTTAGTTGGCTGAATTGTGGTGCTACCTCTGTCTCTTGGTGCCCTATGCACAATGTGTGATGCGTGTGGGGGTAGCATGGTACTGCATATCTAAGTAAGTCACAGTGACTATACTACCCGAAAGAGATGGGGTTTTAATTTATTTTTTAAATATAAGTATAAGTATATATACTCTTTTGATCCCGTGAGGGAAATTTGGTCTCTGCATTTATCCCAATCCGTGAATTAGTGAAACACACTCAGCACACAGTGTACACACAGTGAGGTGAAGCACACACTAATCCCGGCACAGTGAGCTGCCTGCATCAACAGCGGCGCTCGGGGAGCAGTGAAGGGTTAGGTTCCTTGCTCAAGGGCACTTCAGCCGTGCCTACTGGTCGGGGTTCGAACCAGTTACAGGTCCGAAGTGCTAACCAGTAGGCCACGGCTGCCCCATGGATTCACAATGCCTGATGTGTGAAATTAATTCCAGAGCTTAGAGGAAATTACTACTAGTATATTAGTACCATGGTTATGCCAATTACTGTATTAGTTTTCTTCAAAGTAGTTGTATGCACATCCCACCTCACTGAGGCCAGGTGCAGGACAAAAAGGGCTTATCAAAGAAAAGAAGAAGTTACAAGTTGTAATACGTTTTTAAGTAATACATGATCATATAAATTAAAATGCAGTTTTGGCTCTGCAGGGGCATATACAGCATACATGTTTTTGTTTAGGCTAGGAGTGGGGTTGTGGCTATGATGAAAATGCCTTTTGTATGCTGTATATGCCCCTGCAGAGCCAAAAGTGTAGTCTAATGCAGGGGTCCCCAACCTCTTATGTACCATGGACCGGTTTGATTCCCATTTTTTTTTTCACGGACCGGGGGTGGGATTAGTGGGTTGGGGGTTCAATGTTCCATATGCGTTGTGCATGCATTACTTGAAAAGAACTAGCTCCAGTTATGTATGAACAGTGAAGGTAACAAACTCTTAAAAATGTGAAAAACGTGAACTTGAAGAAGTAAAAATTGAACAACTTGAAGCTACATATATCATGTGTGAACATGCTTAATAAAATATGGGAACAAAACATGGGAACTAAACGTGCATTACGAATATAATCAGTGGGAGCCCTGTGCTTGTTTCCCTACAACAAGAAGGTTCCATCTGGGGGTGATGGAAGACAGTGACACCCTCAGTGTGTTTGAAATGTCCAGTCGATTGCGCAATTTGGTCTTAGTTGCAGTCATTGCCGAAAACCCAGCCTCGCATAGATACGTGGTGGGAAACGTTTTCAGCGCTTTTACGGCTATCTCGGGATATTCTGCTTTGGTTTTGATCCAAAACCCCGCCAGAGAGGTTTCCTTATACACACTCTTAAGACCACCGTCATTTGCAATTTCGATCAACTGCTCTTCCTCCTGCGCTGACAAGTTAGGACTATTCGGGATATTGACAAATGGGTTGCGGACCCACTCATTGGTTTGCCGTGGATCTTTGGAGGATGGGAAGTAGGCTAACGCTCAAACTCATTTGAAAGCGCAACAAGGTGATTGCGCACCAGCTGCGAGAGAAAGGGCCCTGCCTCAGTCTCTCCCAAAACCCCCACTACTGTTTGGAACATATCAAATACACCCCGGTCCACTCGTCCCCACAAATCAAGCTTGGCTTTAAATGCAGCGACTTTATCTGCCAGTTTAAAGACAGTCGTCATTCTCCCTTGAAGTGACAGGTTTAGGTCATTAAGCAACCTGAATATGCCACACAGGTAAGCGAGTTTTGACACCCAGTCCTCATCACTAAAATGTGCAGCTAACGGTGACTTTTTTTCTGTAAGAAATCTCTGCAACGGCTCTCGCAACTCAAACACTCTGGCCAGTGACCTGCTAAAGATGCTTGTTTTTTTGTTGCTCATTCTAGCAGTTTAGCTAACTTCGTGTGACATACCGTTCGCCAAGAACTGATCAAGTGAAGTGAGCTGACCTGAGGCTGCGCAGCGCTGAAGGCAATATGTAAAAGTGTTGAAGGCGGGACAGACAGACGTAAGAAAATAGACCTTGCAAAATGCAAACATGCGTGCAATCAAACAACTGCATATAGGCCTATGCCATGTAAAAACGTGACATTATTGCGAATTAAATTTAGTTTAGTTTGCATGCATTTTTTCTTTTTCTTTTTCAAAACATGTCGTAGCCTTTCACCAAGGGAAAACAGTGTGTTGCATTGTGACATGTTGTTCCCTCGTTCATTTAAAATCTCTTAGATTATCTCTTAGATTTCGCTAATGAGTGTTGTAGGAGATATTGACGGCACAATAACTTTTACAAAAGACCAGAAAACAATGTTAAGGTATTTGCGGAGAAGAATAATGGTTCCTGTGTTCTTCCTATGGATCTCACGGTAAGTTATTTCATTGCTCTGATAGGTTAGGTCTATCCAATTGAGTGCAGACACCCCCCCCCCCCCCCATATCGGTTGAAACACGCCCCATAATTACGTTGGAGCAGTATCAGACTCATATTCTGACTGGAATTGAGTATGGCTACGTAAGGCTAAGTTACTGTATCAGTGCCAGTTACTGTATCAGTGCCAGTAGTTACTGTATCAGTGCCAGTTACTGTATTAGTGGTCGGGTCATCAGGGTTAGTCATGCAGCTGCTGTCTTTCCTCTCATTTCAGGAAGCAGCCTCTGGAAAGCCAAAGACATGAAGAGAAAAACCCAGGTCACTCCACAGCCCTTCATAGATTACAAGGTGGAAACATCTGAGTCCTTCAGTAAGAAGACCGGTCTGCTAGACGTGAACGCCTCACTGAAGCTCAGCATCCTCTGTGGACTGATAGCGGGTGAAGGATCTGCCAAGTACCTTGAGAAGAAGACCTCCTCCACTCGTGAGTGCAGAGTCACTCTGAAATGTCATATGACCACAGAAGTTAGAGAGCTCATGATAAATGATCTTGCTGCTCCAAATCCTGAGGTCCTTCACAAGACAGATGCTACTCATGTTGTGAGTCAGGTGCTCTATGGGGCTGATGCACTCATGGAATTCCAGGCAACAGCCAGCGATGCTTCAAAAAAGCAGGTGATCGAGGGAAACCTGAATGTGATGATCAAGAAAATCCCAGGAGTTGAGATCAATGGTGATGGAAGCCTGAAGATGAACGATGAAGACAAGGAGATGGTGAAGAGCATGAGCTGTAAGTTCTATGGTGACTTTCATCCGAAAGGTCTCGCATCTACCTACAAGGAGGCTGTGGAGGTCTCGCATCTACCTACAAGGAGGCTGTGGAGGTCTCGCATCTACCTACAAGGAGGCTGTGGAGGTGTACAAAGAGCTGCCCAGCCTGCTGGGGAAGAAAAGAAAGAGAAGGTTGTGCCTGTGAAGGTCTGGCTGTATCCACTGAGTGAGCTTATCAACACTGAGTCCAAACTGAAGAAAATTATCTCAGACCACCTAGTTTCTGAAGTAGAGGAGGTGATGGATGATTTCCACCAGGCTGAGATAAGATCCAATGACCTGCTGGAGAGAGGTGGACAGATCAAGGCTGAAGAGATCGTCCACAAACTGAAGCAGTTCCAAAGCAGCCTGAGTGATTCCGCAACTCAGTTCCTGCGGAAAATGGGAGAACGGATCCCAGCCATCAGAGGAGGTGAGAAGGAGGAAGCGGCCCTGAGAGACCTCCTGAAGTCCCTGGATGCATCTGGCTTCAGTGAGAAGGAAATGAAACAGTGGCTGGATGGAAAGGAGACTGAGATCAACCTTGTCACAATGAACATAAAAAGAACTGAAGTGTGAGATTAAGCCTCTGGCCCTGAGCTCCACGCTTTCCTGATGGACCCAAATGTGACTGATGCGTTCGTGTTCAGCTTCACCTCACTGACGTACGAGGAACCGTACCTTAAACAAATCTCACAGGCAGCTGAGAACTTCAAGAGTGGTTCCACCACCTGCAGCACACCTGAACTGGACCCAAGAGAGGAAGAGGAAGTTCCCTGGTACAGGAGACCAGGAGTGAAGGAGGCCCTACATTCTGCACGTGATGTCTTTAACAAAGCACCCCTCAAGAACAAAGGTATCAGTTTCATTTCTGACCCAAATTACCTAGGAGCATCCGTCCAGTGGTATCACAACGCCAGCGTGAAAGATCCACATGTAACAGCCATCCCAGGAGATCTATGTAAGTTTCTATGATATTATTCTGTAGTGTAATGAATGTGCTATTTTTTTACTATTGTTCGTCTTTGTAGTAGTCTTACTTTTCATTTTTCATGTCAGATTTGAACTGAGCACTTGTAGCTAGCTAGTTTGAGAAAACAACACACACACACACACACACACACACACACGCACGCATGCATGCACGCCGCACACACACAAGCACATTTCTGACACAAAGTATCTAGGAGCTTCGCTCAGCTGGTATTGCAGCCCTTAGAAATCCACATACAACAAAACCATTTGAACCATGTAAGGGTCTTACAATTATAAGATTCCAAATATATATATTTTTCTTATACGTATACCTTGAGAATGAATGCGCTTTTCTTGCACTCAGTATGCAAAAAAAAAAGTCTGAATATGTGTTTGTATACAATGATAATGGTTTCTGTAACAAAGAGTTTGTGCAACAGAAGCACACAAATACAGAAATGGAAAATGCCCCACTTCATGCCCCTCTTTATTCTGATAGGATAATTATAAAGGATTAGTCAGCGAATTAGGATTGAAGGATAATTATAAAGCATTAGCAAAGTCCTTTTAGGCAAGTATCTCCACTCGGCGGCCATATTGCAAAGCTTTTTGGGCATCAGGCATCTATTTCGGCAGGAATGCACATGCGCAAGGCGCACCAACGACACCAACCTTGCTCCAGCGGCGAGATCACAACACTGTTGTCACAATACCAACATTATTGGGTTACACTTTACTTGACAGTATCAACATAAGAGTGACACTCTCATGAATGTGTCATAAACAAGTCATAAATGTTTATGACATAACCCTTCTGTTAAGTGATATTCGGTTTTTGTCATAATAAGTTAGGATTAGGGTTAGGGTTAAGGTTAGAGTTAGGGTTCATGTGTCAGGACAGTTTTATGTCACTCTTATGTCAATACTGTCAAGTAAAGTGTTATCCATTATTGTTTCAAGACCAATACCAAGTGAAGAATCTCGAATATGTGATATTTCGATACTTTTGCAATTTTTTCAAATTTGATTTGGTTTCGTTTGACGAAAAAGTTATTTTTACCACCTTTCTGACATTGTCCTTTTCATCTCACATACCCCCTAGTGGCAGCTCGCGTACCACCGCAACAGTTTCCCTAGTGTACAACATCTCCACAGAGTAGTTCAGCTTTGTCACAAACACTGTGTCTTATTATTTTTTTACAATATCTTTACAACATCTCATCTGTGTGTGTGTGTGTGTGCTGCACCATTGTGATGCATGTTGTCATGTGTGTGTTGCGTGTACAGATTCGGACAGTGTTGATGGGCCTGAGGTGATGAGCAGAGCACATCTGACTGGACGCTTCGGGAAACCAGCCCCTGGTCAGTAAAAAATGTTCTGCGCCATTGTGATGCATGTTGTCATCTCCGTGTTGTGTGTACAGATGCCTGCAAGCTCACACTGGACCCAAACACGGCCCATCGATGTCTCCTTCTGTACGAGGGGAACAGGAAGGTGACACGTGTGAATAAGGAGCAGCCGTATCCTGACCACCCAGACAGATTTGATGGACACCAGGTGCTGAGCAGTGAGCCTCTGACTGGACGCTGCTACTGGGAGTGTGAGTGGGATGGGAAATGGGTTGATATAGGAGTGGCCTATAAGAGCATCAGCAGGAAAGGGTTAAATAAAAAAGAAATTGACAGGCTGTGGATTGGAACCTCTGACAAGGCTTGGTGTCTGAAGTGTACGAGTGGGGGATACTCTGTCTGGCATAAAAAAGAAGAAACAGCCTTATCTGGCGCCCCTAAGGGCTCCAGGAGGGCAGGAGTGCATGTGGACCGTGACGCCGGTACTCTGTCCTTCTACAGCGTCTCCTCTGGCACTCACACACTCCTGCACACGTTCACCATCACATTCACTAACGAGGTCCTCTATGCAGCATTTTGGGTTGCACCAGATGCCACAGTGTCCCTGGTCTAGGTCACAAGACCTCCTGTGTCCTTCTGCATCTCTCTCTCTCTCTCTCTCTCTCTCAAACACACGCACACACACACACACACGTTTACTGTCGAGCCCTATGCAGTATTTTTAGTTGGACCTGATGCCACAGTGTCCCTGGTGTAGGTCACAAGACTTCATGTGCATCTCTCTCTCTCTCTCTCTCTCTCTCTCTCTCTCTCATATATATATATATATATATATATATATAATCTCTTTCACACACACACACACACACACACACAAACACACTCACTCACTGATGGGCCCCTCAAATGGGCACCTTAGTGTCCCTGTGTCATTGTGTTTTTTTTGGCCTGTCTCCCCTCTATTAACATAGGAATGTAACCACCAGTGCCTAATCCGTAATTGCCCCTCTATTAACATAGGAATTAATTTATCCACCAATGCCTACTCTGTCATTTCCCTCTATTAACATAGAAATGAATTTATCCACCAATGCCTAATCCGTAATTGCCCCTTTATTAACATAAGAATGTATCCACTAATGCCTACTCTGTCATTTCCCCTTTATCAACATAGGAATGTAACCACCAGTGGCTAATCTGTAATTGCCCCTCTATTAACATACTGTAGGAATGTAACCACCAGTGCCTAATCTGTAATTGCCCCTATATTAACATAGGAATGTAACCACCAGTGCCTAATCTGTAATTGCCCCTCTATTAACATACTGTAGGAATGTAACCACCAGTGCCTAATCTGTAATTGCCCCTATATCAACATAGGAATGTAACCACCAGTGCCTAATCTGTAATTGCCCCTCTATTAACATAGGAATGTAACCACCAGTGCCTAATCTGTAATTGCCCCTCTATTAACATAGGAATGTAACCACCAGTGCCTAATCTGTAATTGCCCCTCTATTAACATAGGAATGTAACCACCAGTGCCTACTCTGTAATTGCCCCTCTATTAACATAGGAATGTAACCACCAGTGCCTAATCTGTAATTGCCCCTCTATTAACATAGGAATGTAACCACCAGTGCCTAATCTGTAATTGCCCCTCTATTAACATAGGAATGTAACCACCAGTGCCTAATCTGTAATTGCCCCTATATTAACATACTGTAGGAATGTAGAATGGGACTGAAGAAATGAAAATGTGAAAAGTCTACAAAAAATCTAGTTTACAAATACAATATTTTTAGCAATATTTTTAGTCAACTGCTTAAATCCAGCTTGCTCTAAAACAAATAAAAATGTACGAATGCTGCAAGAAAAGATTACATTTGTGGAACAATTAAAGTGGTTAAAAATGTTAAGTGTTTTTGCTAAGACTTAAGGAATGTTTGCTTAAAACGTAAAGTGGTTTTCTTATACTTAAGGAGTGTTGTTGCTTCAACTCAAACTGTTTTTGCTTAGATATAAAATGTGTTGTTTTAGATTTAGATTTTTTTATGTTTTTATGTTTTAAAGATTTTTTTAACTGAAATGTGTTTCAAACATAATTTAAGAACTTAATGTACTAGCAGTAAAAATCTGAAATGTTTTTGAACATAATGTAAGAACTTAATATACTAGCAATAAAAATCTGAAATGTTTTTGAACATAATGTAAGAACGTAATGTAAGAACATGATGTACTAGCAGTAAAAATCTGAAATGTGTTTTGAACATAATGTAAGAATATAATGTAAGAACATAATGTACTAGCAGTAAAAATCTGAAATGTATGAAATTCACGAAAATAATGTTTGTTGCTAGAGTTGAACTCAGCGTAACTGTGAGTCACACACATGAAACACCTGTCTACTTACAGTTTAGAGGTAGGTGAAACACCTGTCTACAGTTCAGAGGTGAAACGTAGATTCACCGCCTGCAATACAGCTCTGCCGGTTCCTCCTCCTGATAGGATGATAGGAATGATGTGTATGTAACGTATAGCGTAGCAACGGCACCGTGGTGAACAGATTGACACCTGTAACACAGGAGAGAAACGAGGAGACAGTGTGTTCAAGCTCTCTCATCACCCGACCCTGCCCCCTGCTGGCCCGGAGCTCTCTGCAGTCATTTATTTAAAAATCTTCTTCAGCAAATACATCTCTATTGTTAATAATCTTTTTATGTTTCACATATTGCATATTCAATGTCTTTTTAACATTACAATGAATTTCAGTGTCCATGTCAATACACAATCCATAATACAATAAACCTCTAAACACCAAATGCATGTTCACTTACTCTTCATGTCAAGTCAAGTCGGCTTTTATTGTCAATTTCTTTACATGCACTGGTCATACAAAGAATTGAAATTTTGTTTCTTACTTTCCCATGCAGACATAGACATGCTTTAAATACAGACATAGACATACTATGGACATAGCCATAGACAATAAACATTAAATTAAAGTGCAAGACTGAAATATAGAACATGTATGTATCAAAATAGAAATATAGGACATATATATATATATAAAAAAAATAGAGGTAGTTGTGTTGTATATTTCTATAGTCTTAACAGTTACATGAAGTTTAAACTTGTGCTTGTGTGACCTGTATATTTACATTGATATGCAGTATGCAGTAATTCAAGTATATCAGGCTTGATGTGAAGCAGCAACACGTTTGGCTGCGCAGTCACAGTGCAGTTCCACATGGCGGTGTTGGGGGGGGGGGGGGGGGGGTTTGGTAGACAGGATCCTAGTTTCCTAGGTTCCTGGTTGGCTGGTGGGTGGGGGGTGGGGGGGGCTGTCAGTGATGGGAGAGTGGGTAGAGTGTTCAGCATCCTGATTGCTTGGTGGATGAAGCTACTTGCCAGTCTGGTGGTGCGGGAGCGGAGGCTCCTGTACCGCTTTCCAGAGGGCAGGAGGCTGAACAGTTCGTGTGCAGGGTGGGTTGTATCCTTGACAATCATTAGTGCTTTGCGGGTGAGGCGGGTGGTGTAAATGTCCTGCAGGGAGGGGAGTGGTGCTCCAATGATCCTCTTAGCTGTGTTAACAGTGCGCTGGAGGGTCTTCCCGTTCTGATCTGTGCAGCTTCCGCCCCACACTGTGATGCTGCTGGAGACGATGCTCTCGATGGTCCCTCTGTAGAATGTAGTCATGACAGGAGGCGTGGCACTTGCCTTCTTCAATTTGCGCAAGAAGTAGAGGCGCTGCTGGGCTTTCTTCGCCAGTGATGCTGTGTTGGTGGTCCAGGAGAGGTCGTCGCTGATGTGCACCCCCAGAAATTTTGTGCTGCTCACTCTCTCCACAGCATCTCAGGACAGTGGTGGCAGTTGTTTGTGGCCTTTCTGAAAGTTGACAACAATCTCCTTGGTCTTGCTGACATTTAGCAGGAGGTTGTTGTCTTTGCACCATTTAGCCAGCAGGTCTACTTCTTCTCTGTAGTGAGCCTCATCGCCCTTAGTGATGAGGCCCACCAGTGTTGTGTCGTCCGCAAACTTCACCAGATGGTTGGAGCTGTGAGTGGTTGTACAGTCATGTGTTAGCAGTGTGAAGAGCAGGGGGCTGAGCACACACCCTTGAGGGGCCCCCGTGCTCAGGGTCAGAGTGCTTGAGGTGTTGTCCCCGACACGTACTGCTTGTGGTCTCTGCAACAGGAAATCCAGCAGCCAGTTGCAGAGGGAGGTACTGAATCCTAGCTTGTCCAGTTTGCTGATGAGTTGTTGTGGTATTATGGTATTGAATGCTGAACTGAAGTCTATGAACAGCATTCTCACATATGAGTCTTTATTGTCTAAGTGGGTGAGGGCTGGATGGAGGGCAGAGCAGATTGCATCCTCCGTGGATCGTTTGGCTCGGTATGCAAACTGGAAGGGGTCCAGGGTGGGGGGTAGGGTGGCTTTGATGTGTGACATGACTAGCCGTTCGAAGCACTTCATGATTATGGGCGTGAGTGCTACAGGACGGTAGTCATTGAAGCATGATGGTGATGATTTCTTTGGCACGGGTATGATGGTGGCAGTTTTGAAAAGTGATGGGATGACTGCTTGCTCCAGAGAGGTGTTGAAAATGTCTGTAAAAACATCCTTCAGCTCTTCTGCACAGTCCTTCAACACTCGTCCTGGTATGTTGTCTGGGCCTGCTGCTTTGCGTGGGTTAATGGTGGCTAGTGTCCTCTTCACGCTGGCAGAGGACAGGTACAGGGGTTGGTCGTGGGGGGGAGGTGGTGCTTGTATTTTACACTATTTATCAAAATGAAATGTAAAGACAATGGTCATATTCACCAGCTATGTTTAGGATACTTGGAAACTTCCATTCACAGTATTTTATCAGTATCACGTCAATACAGTACTGCAAATCATGCTTAGAACTAATAAAGTGCTCCAAGTGTACCTCCAAATCTCTTTTAAAACTGTAACCATTGTTGTCTAAACTCATTGAGCAACGAAACATTTTCAACCGATAGTGGGGAGCCAACATACGGTGAGCTAACCAATACTCGTTAACATTGCAAGCTCATAACATATCTTTGTGTGCATATGTGTCACATGTCAGGTTACCCAGTCACTCACCTTCAGACTCAACTAATCCCTCAGCCACGCCCATCAATCAGTCTCAGCCACGCCCATCAACCAGTCTCAACCACGCCCATCAATCAGTCTCAGCCACGCCCATCAATCAGTCCCTCACAGCTCATGTCCCCCGTTCACTTTCCCCTGAGTACTGGATTCCCTTCACCTGTGTTGCTCTGGACTCTAGCCCTATTCTTCCCCACTTCCCCAGCACTCCATGTCTGGTCTCATCAGAGAATGACACCAGAACTCTCCGCTCCCGTCTTCCCACGTTTGGGCCAGTTTTTGCCGGAATCTCCAGTTAAGTTGGATCATTTGTTTGGTCTACCTTATTATTTGAACTCTTTGGCTAATCTTCTGTGCTTTGGACCTTTTGCCGGATTTCTGTTAACTTTGTGTCTCCTGTGGGTTTGCTAAGCCTTGGGACTGCAACTTCCTTGTTTTACTTTGGATCATTAAATCTGAAAACCTTGAACTGTATTCTTAGTCTGAGTCAGTGTGTCCTGACAATATGCATATGGGAAAGTGTGTCTGTTGAGCTGACTTGCTCTCTAACATAGGCTAATGTGTGTGTTGTCAGCGGGTGGTTACTCTGCTGGGCTTTGCCCTCTCGTTTCAAACTCGTTACAAACAAAATCATAAACAGACTCTAACGGAAATTAGTTATCTAAAACACATTTCAGCATGGCTAAATCTTAGCTCTGAGGCGTTTTTGTACATTTAGGAAAGAAGAGTAGTTGTCCGCACACTGTAATCTCCCAGAATAACTACATTTATTGAGCTTGAACTACATAACGCAACGTTTCGACCCAGCAGGGTCTTCATCAGGCATGAGTATGGTAATCACCGCAGGATATATTTATAGGCTCTGAGCTGATATCACACAGGTAGGCAATCAGCTACACCCAATGAGGGAAGACACACCAACTACTCAATTAATTAGGCGTGGACTTCAATACATTTTTGCATGATACATGATCATATAAATTAGAATACACTTTTGGCTCTGCAGGGGCATATACAGCATACAAAAGGCATTTTCATCATAGCCACAACACCACTCCAAGCCTAAAGAAAATCAACAAAACCAGTGATAAACAAAGTACAAAAGACATGTCAACAGAGAAGTGCTTCGTTCCGTGGGACGACTACTTACACAACCACAAGACTTTATAAAAAAGGTTTAATATCAAATTCCTCATTTAAACCATGAGGAGCTAACATTATAGACATTATAAAAAAGGTTTAATATCACATTCCTAATTTAAACCATGAGGAGCTAACATTATAGACATTATAAAAAAAGGTGTAATATCAAATTCCTCATTTAAACCATGAGGAGCTAACGTTATAGACATTATAAAAAAGGTTTAATATCAAATTCCTCATTACATTAATACACAGGATTAGATGTTAAAATCCCTTGTGCCAAAATCAAAGGTAAAAACACATTCAGAAGCCCCTGCTCAAGTTTAACTTTAAAAAGCACACTACCCACAAATCCGCCAACAAATGATCACAAACACAATACAAATGGCCCATCCAACAGCAGTATATAGTATGCGGCATGTCATTGGGTTAAGTTAGGCCCACGAACAGGCTTAACAGTGACACCAGCGTCCTGGAGACACTCCCCTCCATGCTGCCACCATATTACCACATTGAAATATCCAATACCCAAAATACTCTTAACCAGCCCAGGCATGGTCAAGGTTGGCTAGGTTGGTCCGTCCCGTTGATGTGGACTGAACCATAGCCATAAAAACCCTGGTCAACCAACCATCAACCTAGGCACAGCCCATCACAAACACAAAACAAATTAGCCAGTTAGCTTAGCCAGTTAGCTTAGGCCCCCATCACAAACACAAAACAAATTAGCCAGTTAGCTTACGCCCCATGCTACCACTATACTACCACAACAAACATCCAAATACCCTTAACCAACCTAGGCATGGTCTAAGTTGGCTAGGTTGGTCGGTCCCGTTGATGTGGACTGAACCATAAACCATAAAAAACCTTAGCCAAGTACCATCAACCTAGGCACAGTCCATCACAAACACAAAACAAATGAGCCAGTTAGCTTACCTTAGCTTGCGCCCCAGGAAGGGTAACTTCTCCTTACCCACAACCATTCGCTTGCCCGTTCTGCTGCTAAAGACATGTTACTAACCATCTGCCTTAGACTTCGACCACAAATGCCCAATTCAGACAGCAAGCCAATAGCAGATCTGGCCACAAACCCACGTGCACCGATTTCAATAGTTTTAATTTAATCGTGCACTCCAACCTTGCTTAGCTGCCTCCTCTGCTATTTCAGTGTATTTAGCTCTCTTCAGCTCATTGGCCACTTCCACTCTGTCTTCCCAAGGAACAGTGAGTTCAATGAAGTAAACTATCTTCTCTGAATCCGACCATAGAATTACGTCGGGTCGTAGCTTAGTACTCACTATATGTGGAGGTACCGCCATCTGCTGGCCAAGATCAACCTTCATTTCCCAGCCCGCCCCATTTTTCAACTGGCCGGTTTTACACCTGGCCTTCGCGGAACAAGGTTTATCCCCCTGACGTACAAAGTTAATTTGCCTTACCCCTTTACTAGCTGCTAATGAATTGACTTCTCTCCTTTTATCCTCTATTGCCGCTGCCACACATTTCAATACCTGGTTATGACGCCACGTATACCGCCTGGGTGAGACTTACCTTGCACCCTGATAGGATATGGTGGAGACTGCCCACACACGAGCAAAGTGTGCATTTATCATCCTCACCAAACCATTGACTTAAATTCTTGGGAGATGGGAGCACATCATATGTAGCACCTAACATAAATCTGATCTTACCAGCTTCCATGCCCCATAGATCTTTCCATCTAATCCGTCTTTTTTCCACCCCTTCCCAGTTCACCCACTGCCCTTGTTTTGCCTGCGACACTGCCTTAGTACATCTTACAGCCTCCTCCTGTCTATGCATTTCCTCCACTACCATTTTCCTCTTTTCTCCTGCAGAAGCCTTACTCCACAAGGGTTTACTCATGCCCACCCCTAGACCCCCCCGCCCGTGCTGCACATGGCCCATTATATCCCTATGCTTCAATGCTGAGCTTGCTTAACTGCCTGCTCTGGGTTCCACTTCCTCCCTGCATTAACTGTGGGTGCAACTTTCCTCACCACTGGGTCCTTGGACTGAGTAAGAGTCATTTCCAATCTTGCCTTAGCACACTTAAATTCCTCTGTCAGACTAGATATTGGCAACTCTACAATACCCTTCCCATACAAGGCTACACTGCTTAAGCAGCGTGGGACTCCGAGCCATTTTCTGACAAAGGAGTTGATCATTTTTTCCAACCTCTGTACCTTTGACAGAGGAACTTCATAAACTGTCAATGGCCACATTAGCCGAGGCAACAAACCAAACTGCAAACACCACAGCTTGAGCTACCCGGCAGCCCTGACTTGTCAATTTTTGCAATACCTTGCCTAGTGACCTGTCTCAAGTCTTCAACCTGTGATTTATCACTAAGGCTTGCATCATACCACCAGTGTTGGGAGTAATGCGTTACAAAGTAACGCGTTACTGTAATTCCACTACTTTTAGTTACTCGTTACTTTTAGTGGTAACGAGCATGTAACGAAGTATTTTTGTAAATTAAGTAACGCAATTTACAATTACTGAAATTTCAAAGAGTTTGTTATTTGCGTTACTTTGTTGATCTTGAATGAACGACTGCAGACAAGATGACAGATGCACATTTGCTGCTTCTGATCCAACGTCTCCCGACATTAGCTGTGTTTCCAGCGATTGTGTAGGCCTACATGTTTAGATTGCAGATGCATTCTTTACAGTTAATAGGAGCCTCCTCACATTCCTCCTTATTTCGTATTTATGCTAAAACACACAAGAGTGCATTAGGCTACAATTTAAATGGGGATCTTAAAAGCCTTTCCCCTTTCGTTTCCATCTCGTAAGCTCCACTACAGTAAAAGCGCATTGTTGTTTATTTTATCTCTGCTCTTTTTCGCCTAATGCGCAAAAGCCTCGTTACATCAATTTCTCATTCTTACAACATAGCCACGCCACAACACCAATAGGCCTACATACAGTAGCCTATATATAGCCTTGGCACAAGCAAGCACACGTTTAACTCAAGAGGAAAATGCAGATTTCACTTACCAGATAAAGAAACCTCCAAATAGCCTACCGTACATACTACAGCGACTTGAGTTACAGTATTTGCACAGTATGTTTACATCGGAATTGACGTCCATGGTGTTCTGGATTCATTTGTCTGCGACAGAACATGCAACTTCTCTCTGGAACACCTTATCAGCTGAAGAGTAACCTTCTGCATAGTGCGCGACAACCCCAAACCCTCGGATGCGCATTAGAACTTATTTTGGTAGGTCAGCACTTGTGAAGCACAGGCTTTTCCCAAACTGGTGGTGCTTAAAATGCTATATAATACAACTGTGTTCAAAGCAGGATGAGGATAACCTAAGGTTGTATGTGTGTGTGAGCAGACAATAACTGCTTTGAAAATAAGCCATTTAACATTGTTTCACATTACATCCCATTGAACTCATTCCATGTAGCCTACAGAAGGATTGCAATAATAATGATAATAATAACTTACTATATTGCAGAATTCAGTGTCAGTGCACCACCATGCATACTAGTAGTAGTAGAAGGCAAGCAGTAGGCAGTGTGCTGTACATATCTATCAAACCACCTAGATGGTGAGGGTGGCACAAAACAAGGTCAGGGAAGTCTTCATGCATTGTAGAATGTTTTGTGGTCGGAAAAAGTTTGAGAACTCATGCACAAGGCTATTGATTTGAAGGCCCATTGAAACTACAATAAATAGGTCTAAAAATTAGGTTTATTGTGTGTGTGACTTCAGTACTGTTCATATTGATATTTTAAAAGCAGACTTAAAAGTAACTCAAAAGTTACTTTCTCTAGTAACTAATTACTTTTAATATACAGTAATTGGTAAGGTAATTCAATTACTTTTGAAAGAAGTAACTAGTAACTGTAACTAATTACTAATTTTCAGTAACTTTCCCAACACTGCATACCACCTTCCCAGACTCTTCACTGGTTTCTCCAGAACTGTGGGAATCACCTCTTTATTTATAGCAAACTTCTTATCTGTTACCTTCCCTTTAACAATTGAGAGACCCCTAGACTTACTTGGCTTCACCTTCATTCTGGCCCATTGCAGATTACTATTTAACTTATCCAGCAACCTGTTGGTGCATGGAACGGTTGACGTCAAGGTTGTCATGTCGTCCCTGAAAACCCTAATCGGGGGGAGGCGTGGCCCTCCCTGCAACTTCTCCCCACCCACTACCCATTTTGAGGCCCTAATGATGACCTCCATTGCCATTATAAAAGCAAGTGGGGAGATGGTACATCCGGCCATGATTCCTATCTCAAGTTGTTGCCACCCTGTGGTGTAATCAGCTGTAGTAAAACATAATTGAATATCCAGAAAGTATGCTTTTACTAGGCTTTTAATGCTACTTGGGATTCTGAAATAATCAAAGGCCTCCCACAACAGACTATGCGGCACAGACCCAAAAGCATTAGCCAAATCCAAGAACACAACGTGCAGGTCTCTCTTCTCACGCTTTGCTAATTGAATTTGGTGCCAAATCATGCTGGTATGCTCTAAGCACCCGGAGAAGCCAGGAATTCCAGCTTTTTGCACCGTGGTATCAATTAGTTTATTCCCTTCAAGGTAATTTGTCAGTCTCCGTGCCACCACACTGAAGAAAACCTTCCCTTCAACATTCAGTAGACCAATTGGCCTAAATTGATTAATCTC
>NC_055965.1:37683562-37691062 GCF_018492685.1 Alosa sapidissima
TTAATTAATGTCATGCGCAATTACTGTTAAGTAGCCAGAGTTACGGGAGTTCTTTAGTGACACCTAACGCTAATCTGTAGCCTCGCCTTAGCTCTGAAGCTCTGATTGGCGCCTATGTTTTTTTTGTCAGGTCGTCGGTCGAGTCCGTCAGTCATTAGCAGCACTAAGGTTAGACCCACAAGAGTTAGAGGATCCGCTGGTCTCTTTAAGATCGCAAGTTTGAGAACTTCAGTTACAGTAACGTTAGTACAGGCGAAAGAGTGGTGGATAAGATGAAACTGTGTTGGCGTTGTTCAGCAGTTGTTGGGTATGTGAGTGGAAAAAATGCTACACATATTCGAAGCCATCACCCAGATGATGTAGGCTACCAGTCACTGTAACGAGGGGGAAAAAACTTCCCCTGCGCTTCAGCAGCCTTTGGATACATATACAAATAGGGCCAAAACCTATGGCTTAAATTAAATGATTTCGTAATGACAGAAAGCTATGTAAATCGCGTGGTAATTACCTTTATGTTGGGGTAACTTGTAACTTCTCACATGAGGAGCTGGTAGTGTTAAGTGCATAGACAGTAAAATAAAGTAACAATGCTAACCAGGCTAATAAACAAACCATGCTACGGTGAGTTAACGTAAAGTGCAAAGTCACGTGACTTCTAGTTGTAGTCTGTTTATGAAATGAAAGGAGCAATTTCGTTTTTTAAAGGCAAAATAGTGTGATATTTTCACAGTTAGTAGGCTAGATTATTACTTTACACACAATGAAAAATATTGAGGCAAATTGTAGACCCTTCCATATACAACTAAACACAGATGTTGGAAGGTCTTGCTTAAGTGGATTTTTAAAAATAATTTTTCTATGTAATTTGCACTTTCAGAAATAAGAGATGCTGTAGGCCTATTTTCAGTTTTATAGCTGATTGTCTTATTTTGTTTACAAAGTGTCTGGGTACTTATTGTACTGTTTAGCCTACATCTTACACACTTCAGGCTGTTGCAGATAGCTCAGGGAAGAGACTGTATGACACTAGGTGGTTGTTGGAGCCAAATTTAGTTTGAATTTGCTTTTTGGTTTAGACTCTTACTTTGCTTGAGATTTGCTGGCCTTCAGCTGGGAACTTTTATTTTGACATAGTTTTAAGTTACCTGTGCAGGTAAAGATGGCGTCTTCCACATGGTGAGCAGTCTCAGTTAGACAATGGAAGATGCCATATTGAAATAGTTTTTTACCGCTTTAAGTTGGAACTATTAGCCTATTTGATTGGAAGTTTTTTGGAACTTATATTGGAGTTTATATTTTGAATGAACTATCCTTCGTGGAATACAATTTGGAATACCACTGTGTACCACCTGCTTGCCTGTCTGCCTGCCACCTACCTCTCTCCCTCCCTGCCTGCCTGCTTGCTACCTGTTTGCCTGCCTGCTACCTGCTTGCCTGCCTGTTATCCATCTCCTTGCTGCTTACCTGACTGTGTGCCCTCTCCCTACCCGCCTGCTTCTTCTACAATCTTGGAACACAGGTATGAGCAACAGCCGGACACAGTGCTTTAAGATAAGCGTGTAATAACATACAGCATCTACACTTTGGATTTAACCCTCACATAGTAAAAAACTTTTCTTTAAGTGCTTAAAATCTGGAAACTCAAACTTGAAAGTGGGATTTGTTTGTTTGAATGGACTGTGGACCTGTTTGGACTGTGTATATTGTCTGCACCCTTTTGGATTTATTGGATTTTGGAGCAAGGCATTGAACTTATAGTAAACTTGTTCTGTGTCACATTCAACTTGTTTGAAACAAATTGCTGAAATTGTTTGAAAATGTCTCATTCAGTAGCCCCTGAAACTGAGCTTGCTGATTCTGCCACTGAGGTTACTGATACAGCTTTTCCGGTGAAACCAGTAGAAGCTGAGGCTGCTGATTCTCCTACGGAGGACACTGATTTAATGGCCATGATGGAAAAGAAATTAAGTCAGCTCATTGCAACCCGTAGAGGGAAACTGGGTGTTTGTACACGGAAACAAAATGAATTAAAGGAGTTTATGGATAAAGGCAATATTGCTGATGTGGACAAAGGCTTTCAAGGTCTTATTGATGCATTGAATGAATTTGACAAAGCTCATTTGTTTGTGCAAGATATGTTGACTGGTGATGAAAGAGAACAGGACCATGCAAACTGGTACGAACCAAGAAAGAACTCCTTCTTATCATTTTTAGATGATGTGCAGGCATGGAAAGGCAGTCTTTCACAGCCATTACCCATTGTTACTCCCTTGGACAGCATTTCTAACTTGTCAAGGAAGTCAAAGAAATCTGGTCACTCTTCTAAATCTGGCACATCTTCAGTGTCATCAGCACGTGCCAAGGCTGAAGCGGAAAAGGCAGCTCTTCTTGAACGTGCTGCTGGACTTAAGAAAAGGCACGCTCTTGAACTGCAAAGGATGCAACTGCAAAGTGCAATAGAACAGAGTGCCCTGGAAACTGACATTGCTGCTGCAAAAGCAAAGGTGAGAGTCCTGGAGAGTTATGAAAAACAGCTGGAAGGAAGCAAATCACAATCTGTCTCGCAGTCAGAGCCACCCATGGACGGCATGAATTCTTATCTGAAAGCTCAAGGAAAAACCATAACGGAATCTTTGGATCCAGAGCCTTCTATTGAATATGCAAATATAAATGTGGTCCCCAAAACCCCTCTTCAGATACTTACCGCCCATGAGCGAAACCAACTGTCCTTTCAACTGCCAGTGACAGAAGAAAACGCTCGTCAGCCAATAGCAGCAGCCACCTCCACTCCCACCATAGTAGCAGCTGTCTCTGCCCCTACAACAGCACCAGCCACCTCTGTCCTCATGGGTGCAGCAGCCACTGCAGCTACTCCTACACCAGCATTGCAGCCATTGCACGCCAACACAAGTAGTGGCCTAAACGACATAGCAAGCCTCCTTCTTCAGCAACAAAGATTATCATTGCTTCCCACTAGGGATATACCTGTGTTTGAAGGAGAGCCTTTGAACTTTAGACCTTTCATGCAGGCATTCATACATGGAATAGAAAACAAGGCCATTAGTAATCGAGACCGCTTGTATTACTTGGAGCAGTACACTTCAGGCCAACCAAGAGAACTGGTAAGGAGCTGTTTATACATGAGTGCAGATGAGGGATATGCAGAGGCTAAAAGATTGTTGGAGTATAACTTTGGTGACAAAATAAAGCTAACTAATGCATACATGGAGAAAGCTTTGAGTTGGAGTAACATTAAGCCTGAAGATGGAAAAGCATTGTCCAGTTACGCACTCTTTCTTCGAGCATGCTGTAATCTGTCACAAACTCTGCAAGATATGGAAGAGCTTAGTCTACCTTCTAACCTGAGACTTCTTGTTTTAAAGCTTCCTTTTAAGTTAAGGGAAAGATGGCGGTCAATCGCTTTTGACATTCTGGAGCATAAGCAAACAAGGGCGACTTTCTCTGATCTTGTTAACTTCATTGAGAAGCAAGCTAGAATCATGGAAGATCCACTTTTTGGTGACCTACAACAGCCATCTTCCACAAAGAAGGTTCTTCAGTCAAAACCTCTGTCAGATTCCAAACTTTCCTTTAAAAGCAAAGGTAGCTTTGTCACCACTGTGACCGATGCACCTACACATCCTAAGAGTGAAGTTCCCAAGCAAGATGGGTTAAAGAAACTATCTACTCATGACAGGTCGATTAGTTCAATCCCTTGTCGAATTTGTAATGGAACACACGCCTTAGATGCATGTGAAGAGTTGCTATCTAAGTCTCATAATGAACGTGTTGAATTGTTGAAGAGGAAAGGTATTTGTTTTGGCTGTTTGGTAAAGGGCCATATGAGCAAAGATTGTAAAAGACGTCTCACCTGTGCTGTGTGCTCTAAGAAACATCCAAGCATCCTGCACATTCAAAGGCCTGATGGGGTCACAAACAGCCAAAGGAGCTCCTGTGGGTCTGAGAAGTCCATTAATAGTGGATTGGTCTCACTGGAAAAGACAAGCATTGGATCCAGTGATGATCATTGTACATTGGCTATTGTGCCTGTTCAAGTTAAGCTAAGTAATTCAAATCAAATTGTCAAGACTTACGCATTCCTTGATCCAGGTAGTTCTGCCACATTTTGCACGGAGAGTCTCCGAAGACGGCTGAACGCAAAGGGAAGGCACCACAGGATCCTTTTACGTACTTTGGGTCAGGAGAAACCCACTGACAGCTTCGTCATCAGAGGCTTAGAAGTAGGCAGTTTAGATGGTGGAGATTTTGTTGGACTGCCAGATGTCTACACACAGAAAGAAATCCCAGTCAGCAAAGACCATATCCCTAAGCAAAAGGATTTGGAGAAATGGCAACACTTGAAAGATGTATTCTTGCCAAGCATTGATGCTGATATTGATTTGTTGATTGGAATAAATGTGCCCAAACTTATGGAGCCATGGAAGGTGGTAAATAGCAAGGGCAATGGGCCTTTTGCTATCAAAACCCTGTTGGGCTGGGTTGTTAGTGGTCTTCTCAATGATGAGCACACTTGTCTCGACAAGCAAGGCAAACCTTATGTCTACAGCCACCGGATTTCTGTAGAAAGAGTGAGTGAGCTTCTGGTTCAACAATTCAATCATGACTTCCCTGAGGGTGCATATGAGAAGGTGGAAATGTCTCAAGAAGATTTGAGATTCTTGGAAATAATGAACACCTCTGCAAAACTACAACATGGACACTATCAGTTGCCGCTGCCATTTAAAAGGGATCCCAAAATGCCAAACAACCGGCTGATGGCAGAGCAAAGGGCAGTGTCTTTAAAGAGGAAGTTTTGTAGAAACAAGACCTTTCAAGAGGAATACAAGTTGTTCATGGACACCATTCTAAAATGTGGACATGCTGAAGTTGTGCCCAGGAAGGATTTGACATTGCAGAATGGTAAAAGCTGGTATATACCCCATCATGGGGTACGTCACCCCAAAAAGGGACATTTGCGGGTGGTTTTCGACTGCTCTGCATCTTATCAAGGAACATCTCTCAATAGTGAACTTTTGCAGGGTCCAAATCTTACAAACTCCTTGATTGGAGTCTTACTGCGTTTCCGCCTTGAAAATGTGGTCATCCTGGCAGATGTGGAGAAGATGTATCATCAGGTCAAGATACCACCAGAGCATGTTGACTTTCTCCGTTTCTTGTGGTGGAATGATGGCGACATCTCTCAGCCTCTCTTGGAGCACAGGATGACCGTTCACATCTTTGGAGCGACGTCGTCAGCTAGTTGTGCCAGTTACGCATTGAGAAGAGCTGCTGAGGACCATAAAAGCAATTTCTCAGCTGAAGCAGTCAACACTGTTTTGAATAACTTTTATGTGGATGACTTGCTGAAGTCCGTGGATACAGAGGCCCATGCCATTCACCTCTATCAAGAATTGAAAACCCTATGTGCAACGGGAGGTTTCAATCTTACCAAATGGTCAAGTAACAGCCGAGCGGTCTTGGCTCACATTCCTGATCTTGAAAAGGCAAAGGGAGTGAAAGACTTAGACCTAGACCTTGAAGACTTACCTCTGGAACGAGCTCTTGGTGTGCATTGGTGTGCTGAAGAAGACGTCTTTAAGTTCCATGTGTCTCTCAAAGAACAACCATGCACTAGACGAGGAATTCTGTCAATGGTCAGTTCAATATATGACCCGCTAGGATTTCTTGCCCCTGTAACCTTTCCAGTAAAACACCTCTTGCAGGAACTGTGCAGGCTGAACCTTACCTGGGATCAAGAAATTCCTAATATTCATGCACAATCCTGGAAGCATTGGATGCATGGCCTTGGGACTCTCACAGACTTTAACATCACCCGCTGCTTCAAACCAAAGAATTTTGGAAAAGTAGAGTGTGCACAATTGCATCACTTTTGTGACGCAAGTGAAGCTGGATATGGCACAGTGACCTATGTAAGGTTAGTCAATAGTCAGGATCAAGTGCACTTAGCCTTTGTCATAGGAAAATGTAGAGTGGCTCCATTGACACTAATGACCACTCCGCGTCTTGAGCTGACCGCTGCAGTTTTAGCAGTTCGTATAGACCGGATGCTTACAACTGAGTTACAGTTGCAACTGGAACCATCTGTATTTTGGACAGACAGTACAACTGTACTGAAGTACATAAGAAATGACAGCAGGCGATTCCACACCTTTGTCGCGAACCGTGTTAACACAATCAGGGGTGTGTCTGATGCGTCCCAGTGGAAACACATCCCTGGAAAAATGAATCCAGCGGATCATGCATCACGTGGGCTGAATACTAAGAAATTTCTGAAGAACAACATCTGGATCAACGGTACTAAGTTTTTGACAGACTTACCTAAACACTGGCCCAATCCACCAATCGGACTCATACTCTCTCCAGAGGACCCAGAGTTGAAGAGAGAAGTACTTGAAGTCCATGTCATTGCTGCAGGTCACTATGATGCCACCAGTGCGCTACTGAATTACTTTTCAACTTGGAATAAGCTCAGAACTGCAGTTGCCTGGATATTGAAGCTGAAGAGCTTGCTTACCCAACGTGTCCTGAAAAGGAAAGGGTCCTTAAAGACCTCAAAGGCTGGTCCTATGTCACTCTCTGCTCAGGACCTAGAAGAAGCAGAAGAAGCCATTGTGAAGTTTTGTCAAGGTAAAGGATTCCCACAGGAAATGGCAAGCCTACACAATGGAAAGAGCATAGGTCGGAAAAGTTCCATCTTCCGGCTGGATCCAGTACTCGACCATGGCATATTAAGGGTTGGTGGCCGCCTGAGCAAGATGGCTATGCCAGAAGAGCAGAAACATCCTGCCATCTTGCCTAAGGGACATCACATTTCGAAGCTTCTGTTACATCATATCCACCAGCAGATAGGGCACAGTGGAAGAAATCACATATTGTCAAACCTACGGAAAAAATATTGGATTCCTTGTGCAAATTCCCTTGCAAGGAAAATTGTGAATAGTTGCGTGCCCTGCAGGCGGAAATATGCATGTGCAGGTGAGCAAAAGATGGCTGATCTGCCAATTGATCGTTTGACCCCTGACCTTCCTCCATTCTCACATGTAGGAGTGGATTATTTTGGACCTATAGAGGTGAGAAGAGGGCGTGGCATGGTAAAGCGATATGGTGTGATCTTTACTTGTCTCACTAGCAGAGCAGTACATTTGGAAGTGGCGCACACTATGGATACAGACTCCTGTGTGAATGCATTCAGGCGCTTCATATCCAGAAGAGGTCAAGTCAGGGAATTAAGGTCAGACAATGGAACAAATTTGATCTCCGCAGAGAAGGAATTACGAGAGGCACTGACCTCTTGGAATCTGAACCAAATTGAGCGCAGTCTCATGCAGAAAGGTGTCAAATGGACGTTCAATCCTCCAGCTGGTGCCCACCATGGAGGCATTTGGGAGCGCATAATTCGAATGGTCAAGAAGATCTTGTCATCTGTCACAAACCAACAATCCTTGGATGATGAAGGTCTAGTCACAGTGATGTGCGAGG
>NC_055965.1:37696062-37771062 GCF_018492685.1 Alosa sapidissima
ATACTAGTTAGGTCACTAGATGTAGAACACCAGGTAGGTCACCAGATGCATGGACGGATTATGAACTGGCCCAGATGTATTCAGGCCCCCCCACTAATTGTCGCATTTCTGGGGGTCCTTTTTATCTGTTTAATGTGATTTCCTGTATTCTGGTGCATTTTGGGGATGGGCAATACTTTAATTCAATCAGATTCATAGCCTACATCCTGATGTGCTAGATGTGCAACACTAGGTAGGCTCAGAGGTGGAAAGTAACGAAATACATTTACTCACGTTACTGTATTGAGTAGTTTTTCTGTGTATTTTGTATTTTTTAAGTAGTTTATAAAATCGGTATTTTAAATTTTACTTGATTACATTTTGAGTGAAGTATTGTACTTCGCTACATCAAAAATCCCATCCGTTACTTGAGTAAAAAAAAAAGTTAAGACTAACGAAAACGGAAACGTAGAGAAAAAAATCGCGCCCTAAACCACTAGCCTAGTGATAATGATCAGCATAGAGCTGGTAAGCCCCGCCCTTTCCGCTATCCCCGCTGGACCTCTAGATTGAAAAATCGTTAATGCAAGTGAATGTGAGAAAATAATTATTTTCTGGTCCCGTTTGAATTTTTGAGCTTCGGCTGTCAATGGCCATGCAGCCATGCAGCAGGGAGGGGCAGCCGTGGCCCACTGGTTAGCACCCTGGACTTGTAACCGGAGGATTGCCGGTTCGAGCCCCGACCAGTGGGCCACGGCTGAAGTGCCCTTGAGCAAGGCACCTAACCCCTCACTGCTCCCCGAGCGCCGCCGTTGTAGCAGGCAGCTCACTGTGCCGGGATTAGTGTGTGCTTCACCTCACTGTGTGTTCACTGTGTGCTGTTTGTGTTTCACTAATTCACAGATTGGGTTAAATGCAGAGACCAAATTTCCCTCACGAGATCAAAAAAGTATATATACTTATATACTTGATATTTAGACAAACTTACCCTAGATGTGCCGGCATAATTGATTGTTTCGAAATTTTTATAGAAAAACCCAAAGACTTAGAAGCAAGAGCACAAACATATTCGACCTATAAACATCATCACACCATGAAATACCTAATAGGCAATACTACAATAATACAATGTAAATATGCAATGATTTATTTATACAAACACACACTGTAAATAATAATAATAATGAATATATGACATTTCATATATTACAATAATACATGTATTACATTTTCACTTTAAATACCTTTGTGCATTGTATTTATTTGTATTCATCTGTTTTATTTATCTATGTATGTGCATTTTATTTATTTATTGAATAAATCTGTAATTGTCTGTCTAACAGTGTAATTCAAAATGTAGCACTTTTCATTTGTTTTCTTTGTGCACGCTTGCGTTTTGCCAATTCCTGTTTGCAGACACTGCACCTCCAATTCAAAACACTAAGATCAGTAGTCTGCAAACAACTTCTGTGCATGTACAGTCTCTTACAGATTCCTGATGTACACTACATGTGAGCACACTTCACCTAACCCGGCCATACAGGTGCAGTGGCCAAATCGAATCAGTCCCTCCTTTTCTACAGCAACCCAAGTTGTCAGAGCCGATTCATTCAAGCTGTAGGAATGATGTACCTAACATAGAAAAAGGTTTTAGTTGGATAAAGTATATCATTCACAAGCACAGTAGCCTACAACAGATATTTTTTAAAGCTACACATTTCTTTCCTTTTTTAAATTAGGTTACCATATATGTTTACACGTGGCATCACGTGGGTAGACAAATCAGACGAACTGCAAGCTGTGCGTCCAGCTGGGTTTCACTTCTAAGTGACAGTCATGAAGTCTCCTGTCATAGAGACAGCTGACATAATGGATAATTTCAGATTTATGATTCGCTGATGTTATGTTTCATGTTAATCGTGTAATCTTAACTAAACGTGCTTACACGTTCGCCAGTAGGTGGCGAGAACGCGTTATCATCTGTACGTGATTTGATATGATATGACAAGAAGAGTACATGGTGAATGAATGACACGTTACTGTTGTACTGCGTCTACTATTACTTACAGTTACTTTGCATGCATACTATCGTACACTTTTACATTACATTACATTACATTACATTACATTTGGCTGACGCTTTTTTAACCAAAGCGACTAACAACATGGTAAACAGTTTTAGGACAGTTTAAAAAAAACACATTAGAGTACAGTAAGAATAAGTGCGTCGGTGAGTGCTGTATTTTAACAGTTACTTGTCAGTTTAAAGGCTGGTGAGTGCTAGGATCAGTAAGACTTGTTGTAAGTGTTGCTATGAGAGTAGATGTTCTCTAAAGAGCTGGGTCTTCAGGAGTTTTTTGAAAGTGGAAAAGGATGTCCCTGCCCTTGTAGGAACTGGCAGTGTGTTCCACCAACGAGGAACAACAGATGAGAAAAGTTTGGATTGGCTTGAGCGTACCGGTGGTAGAGCTAGACGTCGTTCGTCAGAGGAGCGCAGCGGTCTGGAGGTAGTGTAAGTCTGTATGAGGGCATTCAAGTAGGTGGGAGCAGAACCGGAGACTACTTTGTAGGCAAGCGTTAGAGACTTGAATTTGATGCGAGCCGCCATAGGTAGCCAGTGTAGCTGGATGAGCAGCGGGGTAACATGTGCCCTTTTGGGTTGGTTGTAGACCAGGCGCGCTGCCGCGTTCTGGATCATCTGAAGTGGTTTCACTGCGCAGGCTGGGAGACAGTTTGCAGTAGTCGAGTCGTGAGATGACTATTGCCTGAACCAGAAGTTGGGTAGCATCTTGAGTCAAGTAAGTCCTGATTTTCCGTATGTTGTAGAGTGCGAAACGGCATGACCGGGCGACTGAGGCAACATGATCTGAGAAGTTTAGTTGGTTGTCGAGAACAACTCCTAGATTTCTTGCAGTCCTGGTCGGTGAAACAGACAGGGAGTCAAATTTGATGTTGATATCGTGGTGTATGGTAGGTTTAGCTGGGATGACCAGCAGTTCAGTCTTTGAGAGGTTCAGCTGGAGGTGGTGTGCCTTCATCCATGTAGCTATGTCTGAAAGGCAATCTGAGATCCATGCTGAAACCAGGGGGTCGTCAGGTGGAAAGGACAGATAGAGCTGTGTGTCGTCTGCATAGCAGTGGTATGAGAAGCCGTGCGAACGGATAATCTGTCCCAAGGAGGTGGTGTAGATAGCAAAGAGGAGGGGGCCCAGCACTGAGCCCTGGGGGACCCCTGTGGTGAGATGGTGAGGTGCAGATAGCTGACCAAGCCATGATACGTTAAACAAGCGTCCTGTGAGGTAGGATTCAAACCAGGAGAGAGCAGCTCCGGAGATTCCCATGTCAGCGAGTATAGAGAGAAGGATACGGTGATTTAACCGTGTCAAAGGCAGCCGATAAGTCAAGCAGAATGAGTACTGATGACCGAGCGGTCGCCCTGGCTTCTTTTTAAGGCTTCTGTTACAGACAGCAGAGCCGTTTCGGTAGAGTGGCCGCTTTTGAACCCAGACTGATTTGGATCCAGAAGGTTGTTCTGTGAAAGGAAGTCAGAGACCTGTTTGGAGACTGCTCGTTCAATGCCTTTGGATAGGAAAGGCAGTAGTGAGACAGGGCGGTAGTTCTCGACTTGAGCAGGGTTGAGAGAAGCTTCCTTAAGTAACGGTGTTACCCGGGCCATTTTGAACGCTGTTGGAAATGTGCCGGAGGTTAGCGAGGCATTGATCACATGTGTGATAGCTGGAGCGATGGTCGGGCTGATGGACTGAAGTAGGCTCGTAGGTATAGGGTCCAGCGAGCATGTGGTAGGACGGCTGCATGTCAGGAGTCTGGACACTTCACTCTCGGAGAGAGGCGTGAATGCTGAAAAAGATGTTCCAGCAGTCCCTAGAGGTTGTAGGAGTGCGGTATCTGAGTCAGATGCGTTGAGTGGGCATGTAGAGAATTGACTGCTGATTGCCGCCACTTTGTTTGTAAAAAATGAGGCGAGGGTATCTGCAGTAAGGCTGGATGGAGGAGGAGGCAGCTGAGGTTTGAGTAGCGATTTGAAGGTTGAGAAAAGTTTTCGAGTGTCTGTAGCGCTGTTGATTTTGTCATTGTAGAAAGCAGTCTTAGCAGCAGCTGGCTGAGAAGGAGGTCAGGAGTGTCTGGTAGTTTTTGAGGTCGTCAGCTAGTTTGGATTTGTGCCATTTCCTCTCCGCGGCTCTGAGTTTGGTGCGCTGCGATCGGAGGGTATCATTTAGCCATGGATGAGAATGTTTGGATCGAGCTGGCCTTGTGGTAAGAGGGCACAGCTCGTCTAGACACGAGGTCAGTGTGGAGCAGAGCGAGTCAGTGGCTTCATTAACCTCCAGAGAGGAGAAGGTGTTGAGTGGAGGTAGACCGGAGGCAACCACAGAGGAGAAGTGCGTTGGAGACAGGTTCCGGATGTTGCGGCGGAACGTGACCATTGGCTGAGGAGCCGGAGGCTGTTCTGTCAGGCTGACGTTGAACTGGATGAAGAAGTGGTCAGAAAGATGGAGAGGCGTCACCATGAGGGTGTCTGTGCTGCAGTTCCGAGTGAAGATCAAGTCAAGCTCTTTGCCAGCTTTGTGAGTCGGTGGGCTTTGAACCAGTTCGAGGTCAAAGGAGTGGACCAGGGCCAAAAAGTCCGCTGAGCCTGGGGCATCTAAGTGGATGTTCATATCACCGAGAACAAGAAGCGGACAGTCATGCTCAGGGATGGAGGATAGCAGAGTGTCAAGTTCGTCAATAAAGTCGCCTAGTTGGCCTGGAGGGCGGTAGATGACCAGCACGTAGAGTTTTGCTGGGGCGATCACTGTGATGGCATGGAATTCGAATGAGACATATTTGTTTGAAGGCAGTAGCGGGGTGGATTTCCATCTGTTGGAGATCAGCAGGCCCGTCCCGCCTCCTCGTCCAGATAGGCGAGGGGTGTGGGATAGTGTAAGGTTAGTGGAGAGTGCAGCCGGGGTGGCAGTGTTCTCTGGTTTGATCCAAGTCTCAGTGAGAGCAAGGAGTTCCAATGAAAGGTGGTTGGCATAGCCAGCTATGAAGTCCGTTTTGTTGACTGCGGATTGACAGTTCCACAAGCCCATGGAGAAGGAGGTTTCTGTCGGTGAGGACCGTTTAAGTTGCTGGAGGTGAAGGGGATTTCTGCCCCTTTTGGCATGATGCCGTTTTCTGCAATGGCCGGTGAGTACAGATATGGTGGAACGGCACATTTTGCCTTTGTCGGCGCCTGTGCTCGGTGAACTTGCACAGGTAAACTTGCTTGTCTTGACCGCGTCCGTCTTAAGCGAGGCTGGCTGCAACGAGGGCTGCCGCTTATGCTGACGCTTCAGCAGCAGCCACTATTTTTATGCTGATAGGAATTGCATGCAGCTGTCCTCCTGTCTCACTAATGATGCATCAGCGTAGACCGCCCTCTGACGTTCGCACAGCTTAGATTGTTCAAAAGGGTGTTAATTACTGTCAACTGAAAGTCCGCTCGCTCACACCGACCGAAACTCACTGCCCCAAGTAGCCTCCTCCCTCAGCACACTTATTACTACTACATTACAACCTAACAGATTGCTAACAGGATTATACGCATTTCACTGCCCCAACTGCTCTTGTCTGTTGTCTGATGCTATGTGGAGTGGATAAGCAGGTAGGCTACAATGTTGACATCTTGCTAGCCATATATGATACAGTTGGCATACGTTTTTTTTTTTTTTAACTACTTCTGAAGCTGTCATTCGCCGGCAGGCAGGGTGTACATATTCAGATGAAGACTTCATCACACGATGGAACAGATGTCACTTTGTGTAACTTATAGCTACAAACATGCAAACATTAGCAAACGGGTAACGTTAGCTAGCTAACTAGTAACACTCACTTCTTCTCGTACTCTACCTAAAATTGTTTACCATGTTGTGAGTCCCTTTTGTTAAAAAGCATCAGCCAAATGTAATGTCATATAATGTAATCTAATTTTATGCTATACTATGCAATGTTATGCTATGCTATGCAATGTTATGTTATGCTATGCTATGCTATGTTATGTTATGTTATGCTATGCTATGCTATGCAATGTTATGTTATTCTATGCTATGTTATGTTATGCTATGCTATGCAATGTTATGCTATGTTATGCTATGCTATATAATGTAATGATTCAGTGTTTTTGCTGTCCCACTTGCAGGTTAGTTTGTGGTTGCTGCCTGATTCCACTCTTCAGAGAAATGCAAAGATGCTCATCACTCCTGTCCCCAGTGTAACGCTCAACTGAGTGTGCACAAGAGATGCTGCTGTTAAATGGCACACACACACACACAAACATACACACACACACATACACACACACACACAAACACACACACACACATACACATGCTTTAATAAAAACCATATTGTACAAAAAATTATAAGTGAATATCTCTGTGGCTCTATGGAAATCTTAGGGTAAAACAGTGGGGTAGTGCACATGATACACGTCTACACAATTTTCCCACTTCAGTGGGGTAGTGCACATGGCGTCTACACAGTATTCCCACTTCAGTGGGGTAGTGCACATGATACACGTCTACACTGTATTCCCACTACAGTGGGGTAGTGCACATGGCGTCTACACTGTATTCCCACTTCAGTGGGGTAGTGCACATGATACACGTCTACACTGTATTCCCACTACAGTGGGGTAGTGCACATGATACACGTCTACACCGTATTCCCACTTCAGTGGGGTAGTGCACATGATACACGTCTACACTGTATTCCCACTTCAGTAATTTCAGTACTATTAATTTATTTTATGAGTGGGCCTACATGACAATAAACTACTTGAACCTGAAGAGTGTGTGTGTGTGTGTAATTGTGTACGCGCGTGTGTGTATTTGTGTGCACGTGTGTGTTTGTGTGTGTGTATTTGTGTGCACGTGTGTGTGTGTGTGTGTGTGTGTATTTGTGTGCACGTGTATATGTGTGTGTGTGTATTTGTGTGCACGTGTGTGTGTGTGTATTTGTGTGCACGTGTGTGTTTGTGTGCGTGTGTCTCTGTGTGTGTGTGTGTGTGTATTTGTGACTCAGATGTGATGTGATCAGGAAAGAGGTTTGGAACAAAAATGGCAATGCTGTTTTGTGATTGTTGGACTTCTGTCATCGTTCTGTCTTCCACATTCATGAAAGGTTTGGTATGAATGTTGAGTCATGTGTCATGGATGCTTCAGGTGCAGTTTATGACAGCTGCTATGCATGTGTTATGAACTGAATAGGAACGGAAGAGAACAGAGTAGGAGCAGGAAGACCCAGAACAGGTTTGGTATGAATGTTGAGTCATATGTTACCAACATTAGGTTAAATGACAAAAACAGAAACTGGGAGATTAACTCCAACAGAATAGGAACAGTGCAGGTGTGGTAGCCGGAACACAAGTCTCCACAGCTGTCTGGGATTGGCTCCGCCCTAACCGGAACACAAGTCTCCACAGCTGTCTGGGATTGGCTCCGCCCTAACCGGAACACAATACCGAAGTATGACGTAGCGTTTCCATGACAGCAGAATCACTGGATCTAAACAAACTTTCCAAGTGGCTTAAATAGCATTGAATATAGACATCTTCATGTTGAAGAAAGACTATCACTTCATCTACCTCTTGCAGAAGGTAAGCACCACAATCAAAACTTTAAGCCTGAATCCGATTTTACTTTATTGTATTATACTTTATATCTAACCAAGTGCTACTAGTCTTACATTAAATCTAGTTGTTAGTGTTTTTAGTATAAAGCGACTTACCTAGTGTTTACGTAATAGGCAGCCTGTTTTATTTTAAGATGTCTTATCTTATCAAGACAAATTTGCCCTCAAGCTCTAGACATCACATCCAGTGAGCGCTGGAGCTCCATTTTAGCTCAGGCTGATGCCACATATTGCTCCTAGTCAAGGTACACTTTTGGCCCTTTTTAACTCAACTGTCTGTTTGTATGTCTTTATCTATTTTATTTTAGCTCATTTTTTTTGTTTGTTTTATAGTCGTAGGAAGGGCTATGTATGTTTTTTAATTCCAAAAACAACACCAACTAGTGTTTTGATTTTAACATAAGATGAATAACAGTTGGTGGTTAGACAAGCAATTTTGATCTTAATATAAGATAAACTAGATGTACTGCAGAACGGTACAAAATATGACTGCCGCCCAGTCCAGCACATTTTTTCCACAAAAATAAATCACGCTGAAAGGCATATATGATTCTAACTGTCTCACTAAATTGCATTATGCACACTCAATTCTCACTGGTATCTGCTAGACAACAAGTACCAAAACATGATTAGTTCATAGATTTCACATGTAAAACATGCATAAAACATCAACATGCAAAAAAAGATGGTCCTCCTAAACCCTACGGTTCTCGAGATATTCACAGAAAACTGTGTCTGCCCTACCCTCCTTTCGGGTGGTCCAGTCGAGTGGGGGGGCTACAGATCAAAACGAAAAACGATGGTTCCATGCTATCCATGTGGGGTTACATGCAGTTACAGGTACAGTTTTGTGTACCCCGGTCTTTCAGTGTCCCGGGAATCCTTGACGGAAATTTGGCAATGCGAAAAAAAAAAAAAAAAAAAAGAAATCTGACTAAACCTACAGTATATATAAGCATATATACTTTTTTGATCCCGTGAGGGAAATTTGGTCTCTGCATTTAATCCAATTGGTGAATTAGTGAAACACACTCAGCACACAGTGAACACACAGTGAGGTGAAGCACACACTAATCCCGGCGCAGTGAGCTGCCTGCTTCAATGGCGGCGCTCGGGGAGCAGTGAGGGGTTAGGTGCCTTGCTCAAGGGCACTTCAGCCGCGACCCACTGGTCGGGGCTCGAACCGGCAACCCTCTGGTTACAAGTCCAGAGTGCTAACCAGTGGGCCACAGATGCCCACAAGATTTAGTCTTGGTTTAACAGAGTTAGTGTTGATTTAACATATTTAGTGCAGTTAGTGTTGATTTAACAGAATTAGTGTTGTTTTAACAGTGTTAGTGCTGGTTTAACAGAGTTAGTGTTGATTTAACAGAGTTAGTGTTGATTTAACAGTGTTAGTGTTGGTTTAACCCTTAAGCAAAGTGTGTCAAAAAACACACCCTTTCTTCTCTGTTACATTGCTCCGCGACTGTTCATCACAACGAGATAAAACCTTTATTGCATGACAGAGAAGAAGTGGGGCTTTCCAAAGAGACTACGCACTTGTCTGTACGATCAAGTATGAAAAATAAAAAAAAAAATCACGAAATTAAATAAAATTGCATCATATTTAAAGTCTATACTTCTCTGCGTTCACCTGCGCACCCATTACTCTCGTTTGAATTACTCGCGAACCCGTGTGTCACACGGAGCTCTTTCGGTACCAGGCACCAATGCACCACACCACACACAAACACCTGACTCCACCATTACACACCGTGCATGTTGAGCTCCTGCTAGTTACCAGCCAAGCTAACTTTGTGGGTGCACACACAAGTTGTGTAGTAGCAGTTTTTCATAAAAGTACCTCATAGTTAATAATCAGACATGGGTATCAATATTGTCTTTAATAACTTATCTGAGCGTGGTGAGTGGGAGCCACGTTTGTTTGTTTGTTTGTCTTCTCTCTCTCCGGCAGCACTTCCGGGTGACTAAAGGACCCGAGCTGTGGAAGGCTTTGTAGTGCCAGCCTCGTTATGATCTGTGATTTCATCCAATTGTTGTTAATTAAGTGTAAATTAAGAGTTGTGAAGAAATCAGGGTTTTGTAATGTGAATGGATGTGTTGTATGTAAAATGGGTAACCTTTTGGCTATTTTAATCTTGCCATTGTTTTGCAAATGGGAGATTAGTGGGGTTTTGTATGTGTACAGCTGTTTGGGGTTAATTGTAGGGGAGGGGCTTGTGGTATTTAAGACCTCAGAAAGAGGTAGCTGTCTGCCCATTTTCATTGCAGTCTGGTTTGTGGTGCTGGGCTGTGCAGTTTTGCTCTTCAGACTGGCAAGTTTTTCTTTCCTTCTTAGATACATTTTGTTTTTCTTTTCTTAGTTCATAGGCCTACAATATTTTGTACAGTTTGGAAACTTCAACTTTATTTTTGTTTCTTTTATTTTTGGTCACTTGCTCACTTTTGGAGAACCTTGGACTGCAAATAAAACATTCCTAGCACTGGAGTTGCAAATCTTGGCTGAGTCATCATTTCGTCACAGAACCCATGTGACACCGTGATCGCATAGATATGGCAAGCATATATCAGATGAAAGAGGAGAAACAGGGCTATCCATTGGTACCATTTCTGGCTTATAAAAACAGATGACGTGACTGCAAAATATTAACGTCATGTACACAAACCAACGCTGCACACCCATTACTCTCGGAGTAATTACTCGCGGACCCGTGATCGGATATATATGCCACGTATGTTAGATGAAAGAGGAGACACAGAGCTATCATTTGATACCAAATACATCCTTCTGGGTTATAAAACAGACGAAGTGACAGCAAAATAATAACTTCATATAGCTGGACTTACCCCACGTTTTTGTCTGTTTTTGTGGCAAAGCATGTTTATAATCCAACGCTATCGTGTGTTTCTCTATGGCAAAACATGTTCATAATCCGGTTTTGAGATCCTAGCAAATTCCTGCATGGCATCCAATTCAAGGCTCACATTGCATCCCAATTTGTTCAACAAAGAAACACCTTTTTTGCCTTTACTTTGTTCATGGCAATGCAGTAAAAAGTTGAGAATCATCATGCATACACCATAGAGTGCATACACCATAGTCACACATGCTAACAGGCAAACTTGGGTCAAGTCAGGTCAGATCAGTTCGTGTCACAGATATGGAGCGCAGAATGGTCATTTTTCATCGCTAAATAAAAAATGGCATTTATTTCTGTAAATCACACACCACATATTTCTGTAAATGGCTCAGCCCCAGAGTATCCCTCCAACATGGCAATTATATTGCCCGTTTCAGGACAGTCTGCCCTACATACACATGACATGCATGTAGAGCTATGAGCTTGCTGTGGTGAGATACAGGTCAAAATATAAGAATTTTTATAATATGATTTTGATAATATGATGATGATAATACATGAAATGAGACTCTGCTGAAAAAAACAATATATAATATGTGTGTGTGGCACTTACAATGACCAGAATAAATTCTTATGAATAAAGGTAGTGAAAATGCCCTAAAAACAGCTTAGGGTTCTAAGGGTTAACAGAGTTAGTGCAGAGTTAGTGTTGAATTTAACAGAGTTAGTGTTGGTTTAACAGAGTTAGTGTTGTTAACAGAGTTAGTGTTGATTTAACAGAGTTAGTGTTGATTTAACAGTGTTAGTGTTGGTTTAACAGAGTTAGTGTTGATTTTAGATAATGCTAGTGTTGTTTTGACTCAGAGATGCCGTTTTTGTCAGGGTTGCAGTATGGAGAGCTGGACCGAGGGGCAGGGCAAGTTGAGAACGAGGAACACTTAAACTTGAGAACAGGAATCTTTAATGTGAATGCACACTACAACCCTGACAGAATAATCGACCCAAACAAGGACCCAGCAGGCAAGTACATTGCTCATTTTTCCCCAGTGCCTTGGAGGACGACTGGGCCTCCGACGAGGACGACTGGGCCTCTGGGGAGGAATGGCCGGGTCCCCCTCCCATTCCAGCTCCAATCCCTTCTCCTCGATGTCCTCCAGTCCCGGCTCCTCGCCTCCTCCAGCCCCAAGTCAGACTCCTGCGCCGGCTGAAGCACCAGTACCGGATCTGGCTCCTGTAGTAAGTAGCGGCCTACCATTTGCACCTACTACAGCAATCAGAATGAGAAAATGTCTTTTTTTCATGTAACAGCATGATAGCAAATGTGCGTATAGTCCTTTTCTGAAATCCCACTAATATTCTTTCTTTACCTCAGCATATTACTCTAAAGCTAGATGAACTGGCAGCCATCAATGGCTCTTCTAAATGTAGGCACTTTCACCACTAAAAGTTTTGAAACAAGTGACCCATCAAACAACCCATCAAAATGCCACTAAATCACCAGTGCTTCACTCTCTCTCTTCACATGTGTGTGCCTGTGTGTGTGTGCTTGTGTGTATGTGTGCTTGTGTGTGCCTGTGTGTGTGTGTGTGTGTGTGCGCGCGCTTGTGTGTGTGTGTGTGTGTGTATGTGTGTGTGTGTGTGTGTGTGTGCGTGTGTGTGTGTGTATGTGTGTGTCAGTGTGTGTGTATAGAGTGTGTGTGTACCTGCGGTCACTGTATCTCTGTCGCGGTTGCTGAAACTGGAATCCATGCATTTCCACTGAATTATTTTTGGAATCTGATCCCTTATCATACCTGTTCATTCTTACTCGTCGCTCGACTTATCATGACTAAATTCAAGATGGCTGCAAACGGTAAACTTCGTGAAGATACTGTCTGTATAAAACGTCTTGTAAGTAAACTACCAGTGCTTTTTCAAAGTTCTCAATGTCTCGTTTTAAATGTCAGGGCCCTTGGAAGTCTACCAATGAAGTGTGGAGATACATTGAGCCTCGTAAATGGTGTAAAACAGTGATTTTATTTGCATGGCTAGCCCGATGCCGAAGCACCACCATTGAAAAAGCTGTTGGTAGCATCGGTTAACTAGCGCCAGATTTAGAGTGCAGGGGACAAGACGAGATAGGCTATGAGACATACGTTCACACTCGGTATCATGTTTCAACACACTTTAGGTCAATATCACACCGGAATTCTCCTTTAAAGAAGCCCTATGCAACAATTTGAGCAAAAATGACCTTAATTATGCAGGTTGAGTCGTTCTGATGGTTCTACACTTTTTGAGTCGTTCTGATGGTTCAACACTTTTTGGGTCGTTTGGTCTCCCCCTAGTGCTTCTCCGCGGAAAAACCAACTTTCTGGTCGCGGTCCTAACACATCCGGATGTGACTCAGCGGAAGGCCTCGAAAATGTAGTCAGATTGTAGTTTCTAAGAAAACTGCAAAACGGACTCCGACTTGGCTTTGTTGCTGTTGAAATTGTAAGTAGCCTACCCTTAGGTGAACTTCGTTTTTGTAATGTGATTTGATAGTCTATTGAACAATGTGTTTGCTCGACCGTTTCATTGTGAGCCCTATGTGTTTAGCTTGGTTTATTGATGGCTAGCTCGCTAGCTAGTGGGGGTTTAGCGTAGCAGTCACTTGCTACCGAAGCTGCAGGAGGAGCTATGTCGTGAAAAATGCGAGCCCAAATCAGGCGAAAACCCAGAAACAGCGAAGGAATAACCAGACCTGCATAGGGCTTCTTTAACCCTCCTGTTATCCTTTAGGTCAATTTGACCCCAAGCAACATTTAACATCATAAAATATATGTGTGGAGCAGGCTACATGATAAGAACTCTGTGGACGAGCAGGCTGTGACGTGTGTGGCTGGGTGAAATACACACAGCACAACAAATACAAAAGAGGGTTCATTTCTGATAGATTCTTAGTTGACTAGTTACAAGATATAAAAGAAAGAAAATACAGTATGCTTCAAATAAAAGGGTAATGCAAAGCACTATCTGCCCTGTATTTATTCCAAATTCCACTTAACTGTTAGCAATACTGGACCAGGTAACCCAGCTAAACTTGTCTTAACACAGTCACGTAACCCAAGACTGAATCTCAAAGATGCCTATTTCCTTAGGCTCGCGGTTCCTAAACAAAATATCTTATTATATGTCTTAACCCTTTAGGCTCCAGAGGTTTTTTTTCGAAACGATCAATTTTGACATCTTCATTTCAAAAGGCTATATCTTAAAAGTGATAAGAGATGGAGACTTTCTGTAAATTAGAGAAATATTAAGGATGACCCAAAGTTTAGAGATTAAATGTTTATATCTAATTTGCATATTATGACGTCATATGGTGGCGGCCATCTTGGATTATAGAATTTTCATGAAAAGTCGCATGTTTGAATGATAAAATGCACCACTTCTTTCCCCCCAAAATGTCCCTCACCTTCTGTATGCTATATTGCACAATACTGAATGCTCAGGTAAATAGTAAGTAGTGAACAAACTGTGTAAATCATTACTAATAAATGGCAGAAACAAACCAAATGCATGTAGCGGTAGACTGGCCTTTTGCTGTAGAGATTTTCCATTTATTACATACAGTAGGCACTCTGATTCCATGTATGGGGCACATATATATTATTCAGATGACACACAAACACAAGAAGACAAGACCTGTTTAGTTCAAAAGCTCATTTGCCACGGCAAGGCACAGATCAGGAGTGAGATGACGAGACAAGACAAGAGACAATGTTAGTATTTTTTTTCTTTTTGTTGTTTTTGTTGATGTTTTTTGTTTTTTTTCTTAGCTGTTCGTTAGTCAAAAACATCGACACATCGAAATGTTAGTCAAAGTTTAATAATGTTCTGCACCTTTTACTGAAGAATAAAGAAAATTAAGAAGACATCTGAGCTGCACCGGCGTCTCTCCTTCTCTCTAAAATATCTGTCCTGGCCTGGTTGCACCGGATTGTGGCCAAACGACAGGAGCGCGGCGAACCCTCCTTTGTCTACCAAAAAGTGTTACTTTGTGCCCCGCGCTCCCCCACTGCTTGTGAAAGAAGGGGATGGGGGAGGGGGGCTTAATGTGAAAAAGCTTAATGTCACAAAACGGCAACGAGTCGTTTTAAGCTACAGGCCTTCATAATGGTAGGCTACAGGAAGTGGGGGGAGGGTATGGGATGACCAGAGCCGTCATCTATCGTCTTTCCAGGCACACAGCTCGTTATAGAGCCTATCGACTGCCTTAACAGATAGCTTTGCTCTTGGGTTTGGCCTTACAGCGAACTCAATGCTCTAGTTGCTTGCAGTTTGTTAAATAAAGCGATGCAGATTACATTATTTATTTCTGATTAATTGCGTCTTTTGATGTATTTTGCAACATTTGCTTGTTAGGCTGGGCTACTGTCAATGTCCTGTACAGGTCAATGTTCAACAATTGCTGGTGTAGGCCTAGGCTATTAATCAATTAGGGACTGTTCGTTATTTATTTAATTAAGGGGCTACCGGAGGAGTTTTGGGAGCGTTAGTCAAAAAAGACGTGACCCTCCCTCGCCAGCAAGAATTTTTTCTATGACCCTCCAAAGTGATTGAGAAAAAACGCATGACCCTCCCCAGTCCCAACAATTTATTGATGCCTTAGGCTACTGGGTCAATTTGGGAGCTTGCATGCTACGACTCCTTCCTTGAAAAGGCTGTCGTTTGCACAATTTCACAAATAATCACCGGGACCGAAACAAACCTGTCAACTTTTCCCGGGTTTATCGCGTATTTTAACTTTTTCCTCGCTGTCTTAGGAGGAGCTGCAGGGCCGTCGCAAGGGGATGCGAGGCCCTGTGCGAACTTGACAGATGCAAGGCCCTTTTCACTTACGTGCATGAAATCATGCGATAGCCTACTTTACACATAGCCAAGGCTACCGTCGGTGTATTTTAATAGTAGCCTAGTCTAATAAGCTACACCAGCTTGCCTTTAAGAGGGGAAATTCAATTGTATAGCCTATAACATTAGCTGAGT
This sequence comes from Alosa sapidissima, assembly GCF_018492685.1. Classification (NCBI taxonomy): domain Eukaryota; kingdom Metazoa; phylum Chordata; class Actinopteri; order Clupeiformes; family Clupeidae; genus Alosa; species Alosa sapidissima. The sequence goes on from NC_055965.1 coordinate 37,711,587, forward strand.
CACATATTTGGCCATATGGTGTTTATCATAGGCTACATCACGAAACCAAATAGTGTAACAAAGGCGAACTCTTTAACAGGGGGAATTAATTGGGCATGAATCATTGTGCTGAACGGTATTTGTCAATGAGCAGAAACACACACGACATTCAAACTATTGATAAGATGTACTGGTCTGTATCTATAGGCTAACACTGGACAAATAAATGACACTGACTCGCCATATCCTGACTTAGGAAAAAAAACATTTTCTTGCTTTGCCGCAAACTCAGCAATGAAATCATAGGCCAGTTTGCAGGTAGCCTAACGTCTTTTTCATAGAAGGGAGAGCCCAGTCTCTCCTGTGACATGGAGGTGCGCAAATAGTTTTTAATAGCCTGTTCAACTTCGAAAAGCTTTGTTCACCCGATGCCAGTCACTGATCGCAATTTCAAAGTTCGGAAAGCTTCATCTTTTTAAGTTTTAAGTGCAGTGGCCCCTATCTGCCCCCTTTGGAATTATATCTCGAGCCTATTATAAGGTCCAGTGCGTTATGTCCTGGGATTCGGATGTGCTCAAAAAGAAAAGAAAAAACACTTTTTTATAGATGGTTATGAGGAGCAATGTGAGAGAGAAATTTGATGATCATTGATCGTTGTTTTGGGACGTTAAGCCTTTTCCATAGGCGTCAGTGAAGGAGATTGAAGAATGACCATTTTTTTATACGAAAATATTTCTTAACTACAAAAACTCAGTGTCTAAAAACTCAGTGTCATTCAGACTCAACCCTCTTGTTGTTTTATTATCTTTTTCGTTGTCGTTTGAACGTTGGCAAGCAGGCATGTTGCGGTTGCAATTTAAGTGAAATTTCTACAGTAGGCCTACAACATGCTGTTAGGCTGGGCTACTGTCAATGTACTTGTACAGGTAAATGTTCAACAATTGCTGGTGTACAGGTTATATAATCAATTAGCTAAATCATTTGTCCAGCTGTTTAAACATTTTTTCGTGCTACATTCAAACGCAAAAGGTGCTTTGATATATTTTTCGTTTGAACGTCGGCAAGCAGGCATGCTTTGGTTGCAATGAATGAGGATAATTGCTTTTTTTTGCATTATTTTGAATAGGACTCGCTCCAGTCTCAACAGCACGTACTTTTTCCACACGCTAAGTTCTAACACACATAGGCCTATCCCTATCATCCCTCTCGCTTTCTCTCTCTCCATCCCTGCACACGGTGCTTTCTTAAAGGAGCTGCACCATTTTACAACAATTGCATCTACATTTTCATATTAGAATGTTTTGTCAAGTGTAAGCTTAAACTACCGTGATCAATTTAAGTTCCCGTGCCCCCGCTGCGTCATGGAAGCAGTAAGTCAGTCGCATCAAAAATAGTAGTGGCACCCAAGTGACACCTTGTGGTTGTTTGTGTCAACTGCAGTTTGTGCCATTTCTGCTGAGAAAATGGGGTGCGTGATTCATGAAGGAACCCATCCTAAATGACTGTTACAATGCAAATTTCTCCAAACAAAGAATACGGCAGTGGCAATGCTGACAAAGGAAAATATTTACATTAGTCTACTTTCTAGCACTGTCATTATTACATTCAATTAACTTGTGAACTCTTATCTAAACACATATACTTACTTCTACATGAACTAGCGAACTCATGCAACCATAGGTCTCTAGCTAGCGGGCATGAGTCCTGGACAATCCATCCTCATCTTCGGGTTACAGATCAACATGCAAACTTACTCTCCCAAGATATAAACTCATTAACATCTAATCTCTTACATCTCATTCAAACTGCACACTTGCAACGTGCATTAAACTAGGATTGCTGTTTTTAGTTACACCATGCTCCATCCGACAACTTCTGCTCTGGGTTTTTAGTTACACCATGCTCCATCCGACAACTTCTGCTCTGGTCTCGTTGCTGATGACATCATACTGGCGCGCACGTTCTTAAAGGGACCTTGTGTTTTACCCTGAACACCATATAGCTGTACAGCAGATTACCCATTCTAAGTGACCCTTTCATCGCCTGGCTACACATGGTTCACCTTTTTTTTTTTGCTTCATGTTTCATGACTTTTCCTCAATTGAAGGGTACAACAGAATTAGCATGAAATTTGTACAATAATATGTTTTCAATGTCCTGTACAAATATTTTGTACATTGATGTTCCTTGGGGTCAGTTTGACCCCAGCTGTATGAAACATAGGATACATGAATATTTGACACATTATGGATATTATTATTTGAATAGTATTCACATATTGTTATTATCATTATTACATACACAAGAACTTATTACATATAAGTAATTTTGGCAGGACTGTAAAAGTCAAAAGGGGAAGCAACAGCAAGCCTTTGGGCTGCTGACACTGGATGGGCAATTATTTTGTAGGGCTTTTGATGGTGGTTATTACACTCTTGTTAAGTACCTGTCACAAAAAAACTGGGTAACAATATGAATTATAATCATTTTCTGAGGGTTTATTTAGCTGGGGTCAAATTGAAAAGAGAGCACAGTTATCAAAACATTATAGACTGAAACATGGAACTTATGCTAGAACAGAGCCATTGTCCTGTTTATATCAGGAATGTCTGTACATTTAAATCATTAAATGCACTTAACACACACTTGTCCCACATTCACACCAAGACTCTGGATCATCAACCAAGTGTAGGTGAACCACGTAGGTTTAGCTGTCTGTCGTGGGTTTTCTGAGACGTGTTCAGAGAGTACCTTTTTTACTCACTTGCATTCTGCACATCTAAAAGTAAACCATAAAGTCAGTTGCCATTACAAAGACTGTAACTTTGAAAGCAGTATTTATTCCACCTTCAAAGCACACAAGGTACCCTTCTGAATATGAGGGATGGAACCTATCTCAAGGTGACTAAAGAACTGAAACGACATCCTTCAGAGACTGGCCGAGACCATTTATGCATTCAAAGCATACCCGACAAAAGAAGATTGTGGAGTTGTTGCCAAAGCCTTGGTGAACACACACCCATGCCTTAGAGAAAAAGATCCACCTGGCTTGGAAGGATTGAAGAACAGAACTGGCTACGAAGGATGGAAGAACAGTATCTACTTTAAATTTGGTAATTACAGAAAACGTAAATTGCGCACACTGGGTCGACTTGATGTCAGTGTCCAAATGCATCCCTTGTGAAGAAAGAGATGGACGTGACCTTTGCTCTTCGTAGAAAGGAGTTTGTCAAAGATAAGCCTGCCATCAGCCAAATGTTACAGCAATGGCCAGCTCTTTTCACAGAAAGTCAGGTTTGTATGAGTGATTTGAATATTAGAAAAATATATATGTCCTTCTTTGTTGTTAACTGTTATGTTGACTAATACGCAAATTAGCAGATTAATGCTTTTGCCTGCTTAGTGATCAGATGTTAAAAGATGGCTGCACTACTTTGACAAGGTGCGCGTATGTTTTTTGCTTTGTTTCAGGTATATCATGAGTTTAGCAGGGTGGTGGGGAAAAATCTGAGAGACTTCTTTGATGCACTAGACCATATCTCTACAAATTTGATGGAGATCTTCAAGAAGAAGAAAGGCCTCACTGGTCAGCTTTTGGCTGAACTTTTACGGCTGACAAAGGTGACTCGACTTGACCCTTGACCCTTTAACCTATTTTACTGTTTCTTACCATCTTTTTTCTCCTTTGTTTCATCTTTTCTCTTCTGATTTCTTTTTTTCTCTTGCCGTGTACCTCGTATGTTCTTTCCTAATTTTCTCATCTTTTCTTTTTAAGGAGTTTCATGTTCTTTATTGTACTTGTAAATTTCCATTTTTGTCACAAGAAATTGTGGGAAATGTCTAAAATTGAAACATATGTGAGTATCCTTTGAAAACTTTGTTGTATTGTGTGTCTACTATCTTCCAGACCTCTGAGCCAACCGACATAAGATGCCTTTGCCTTCGGGGACTGCCAATCATTTTAGGAGATGATTCTTCTGCCTTCTTCAAGACGTGCTCTGTAAGTGAATTCTTAGTTATTTTATTATCCCTTTTCATTTTGACCCATTAGTTAAAACCATGCAACTTTTTCATATAGTGTTTAAATGAGAACTTTGGCTGTTTTTTACCCATAGCCCTGTTGACACAATTTGGCACAATATTGACCGAGTATCAAAACGGCAGCTAAAGCGAACCTATGGGGGCAAGCTCAGGCAAGCAAACCAAAAGTGAAACTTAAGGGAGCTTGTCCACATAGGTTTGCTTAAGCTGCCGCTTTGATACAATTATTGTGCCAAATTTCATGTCTGAAGTGGGGTTTCATTGTAAGCATCTGAAGGCATTTTTTCATGGGACAACAGGATACTATTCAACCAGTATTATTGTGTCCTCTCCTTGTCAATCTTTGTCTCACCCTTTTAGGATGCAGCTGACAAAGAGGCTTACAATGAGACTCACCCTTTTAGGATGCAGCTGACAAAGAGGCTTACAATGAGACTCCGGTTGAGATCATCATTATCGGGGAGGAAAACTCACCACTGAACCCATCCAGACTGGGGATCGTCCTGGAAGGGAACGTGGCGTGGGAACGTTTTAATGGGCAACCTTCCTCAGGCCTTCTGTGTCCTTTTTGGACTGACGTATGCACTGCATTTGGACTATCCCAAATACATGAAGAACACTTTCCTCTTTGTCCAGCAAGTGATGTTCAACTTGGGTAAAAGTCAGCTGCCACCCAAAATTCAGACTCTGAAAAACCAGCTTGCAGAGTAAATTGGGGTTAAGCTACTGTTCTAGATGTCAAGTGTTTAGTTTGTGAGCTTGCATTTTAAGAAACTACATTTTAATTTATGATTTTTGGTATTGGCACTGATTTCACTTCTTTCATTTTTATTTCAGGCTGTTGGTAATATTTAGAAAAAAATCTAGTGCTGTCAGTTAAACGTGTTATTAACGGCGTTAACGGAAACCTATTTTAACGGCGTCAATTTTTTTTATCGCGAGATTAACGATCATTTTGGTGTAACAAACTTTGTCGTTTTTTCACATGCTGTTGCAACAACTAGTAACGTTAGAACAACTACAACACCACACCAATCTAGCCAGACCGGAAACTAAACAATACGCACTGACGAATGGAATGGAACAGAACGTTGTATGTGCTGCATACACGCCCCCTTTTAGGGGGAAGATGACTGATATAATGGAAATCTATGCTGCATCAAAGTGGAGAGCGAAACGTGCTTATAGTAAACTTACTAAATCTTGAAACAAACATGAATAAAAGGCACAAAATAAGGTTGGTGTAAGAGTTATCTGTGTGTTTATGGGATTAATGTGACCATGTTCCTATGTTTTGCTCTCTCCAGTTTACTAACAGGAGTGTCACGAATGTATCGATAGGCACAGTCAAACTGCCCGTGGCTGACTAATTAAGTTCAGCAAGCTTAACTTTATATGTCATAACATCAACTAGTCACACATTCATTCTATCACTTGTAATATGAACGTAGCCTATTTCCTACAACTAGGTGAGATAATAAGCTATGTTATACTGAAGTTCCACAGTTAGCTAGCTAGCAAGCTAACCGTTTTGCATGGGATATTATGGTAAGTTTATATGCTAAATTTGTATAATACATGGGGTATTGCAAACGAATAAGGTTGGTAATGTACATCGTTTCGACATGAGTAAGTTACATAAACACAATTCTTCATAACTGCCGTGTTAGTAAAAAAAAAAAAAAGTAGTAGTGATTGAATGTCTTGTGAATTAATAACTAGATGTAACGTCAACGTGTGATTACTAGCTGTTTTTCAATGATATAATGTTACAGTTTTTCTCGATTGCTTTTACCTGCTTAAGTAAACTAGAACCCACTTTGTCTTCATGACTACTTTCTTTGCACAGCAGAAGTCATCTCTTGCAAATGTGTTCACATATTTTCATTGGGTTCACACATTTCTCACACCCTTTTGCAAAACAGTTAGCACAGGTGTCATTCAAAAGCCCCAAACTCTATTGGTTTTCCCATGCTAAACAAAAGGAAAACATCTTTTCACAGGTGGTATAGATTCCTTGCATAAGTCTGAATCTCTGATACACCTGTGTGAAACTCCTTTGCACAATTCTTCAATCAGCAATCATTCATTATACATAAGAGATGTCTGTTCTGTGTTGCTATTTGCAAGTATGGATCTAATGCACATTTAGACAAAGTACTGTATTGCCTATTTGGTGGAGAAAACAGTACAACAGGTATTGACTGTAGGTCTATTTCGATGAAAAATGACAAGTTGTAGTTCAATGAAATTTGCTGTATCTTGCTAGGTATTTACTCTATGTCTTACATGTCAATGGCAGTTACATCTTGGGAGGAATGAATAAATTATTTTTTTATTCAGTACATTTTGTCTTTTCAAAGTTTTTTTCTGATACCAGAAAAATGAGAAAGTAATGGAACAGACATAGCAAAAATGCTCATTTTGAGAACTAGATTTTGCATTTTGTTGTCCAGTGTGTAATGATTGATTAAAGAGTGTTTTTTAATTGGCAACAAGTTGTAGTGTTTGAAGGCAAGATTTGCTTTTGCTACATGTTTTAAGTGTTTTGAGAGAGTAACAGCCTTTTGCAAGCAAAATGTGTCATTTTGTCTAGAGTGCTTTTGTTCAGACACGAGTTTTAATTGTTTTGAGAGCGTGATTTCAGAGTTGACACAGGGATCAAAACGATCGAGAAAAACGGTAACATGTTTTCCGCTAAAATGGGGCGTGATGCAGATCAAATGTATCTTTATGATGATGCGCCGTTAGTAGGCTACGTAAAGGCATGCTGCACACACTTGGTTGGGCTAACGAGCCGGCCAAAGAGTAGTAGCCTAGGCTGACGCATTAGTTGTGTGCCGCCAAAGATTTTTTCACCGTCACTTGTTCTGTTATCAACATTCCTCTTTGGCTACTATTTGCGATGCACTCTGCTTTCGACATTCATTAACATTAGATTCCATTCTTTTCAATACAACTCCACACACCAGCATCACACTTTGCAGCCGTGTAAATCACGATTCAGTTATATTTGGTCGCTGCTTTTCTGTTTGTTATGCCCTTTATAATGTGTGTAGGCCTACATTTTGTGCATGCACTTCTGCAGTAGCATTTATTTCAGTTTATTCCACTGCTTGGTTGAGTTTCCCATTGTCCTACGTAATTTAGAACGACCATTAACCATATGTTATCTGCACACCTATGAAGTAGATCCATTTTTTTGGCCGTATCACACTTGTATATTAATTGTGACAAGTATATTAATTAAAACAAGGAGATTGTTGTCAACTTTCAGAGAGGCCACAAACAACTGCCACCACTGTCCATCGATGGAGATGCTGTGGAGAGAGTGAGCAGCACAAAATTTCTGGGGGTGCACATCAGCGACGACCTCTCCTGGACCACCAACACAGCATCACTGGCGAAGAAAGCCCAGCAGCGCCTCTACTTCTTGCGCAAATTGAAGAAGGCAAGTGCCACGCCTCCTGTCATGACTACATTCTACAGAGGGACCATCGAGAGCATCGTCTCCAGCAGCATCACAGTGTGGGGCGGAAGCTGCACAGATCAGAACAGGAAGACCCTCCAGCGCACTGTTAACTAGTGATGGGGACGAGACCGCCTATGCCGAGTCCGAGTCAAGACCGAGTCTTTGAAAGGTCGAGACCGAGTCGAGACCGAGTCTGTTGGTTTTCAAATACAGTCGAGTCCGAGTCAAGACCGAGTCTTTGAGGAAGCAAGTCCGAGTCGAGACCGAGTCCTTTTGGAGTTGAGACCGAGTCGAGACCAAGACCATAAAAAAATGTCAGTTTTAATATTCATAATTTAATATCACCCCAGTTAATAATCAACAGTTAGGCCTACAGACTAAGCTAGATTGGGAATTGTTTAGAGGAGCAGTCTTAACGTCTTAATATGGACTATGCTAACCTACAGACACTCACCGGCAGCAGAGCCATAGAGATAAATAAACGGCTCTGACGGCAGTATCTTTGCATTGCACCATGGGATGTCATTTTCAAATAATGCCGGTCAACATTGCATTTTATTATTGTTGTTGTTATGTGTTGTCTGTTTTTTTATATGAACATAAAAAATGCGTTGGTCTCGAGGACTCGGTCTGAAATTACAAGTCCTTTTCCTCCCACTGTGGTCCGAGACCGAGTCAAGACCGAGTCTTTGAAGGAACGAGTCCGAGACGAGACCGAGAAAGCAGAAATTGGTCTCGAGACCGGACTCGAGTCCGAGACCGGACTCGAGTACTACATCACTACTGTTAACACAGCTAAGAGGATCATTGGAGCACCACTCCCCTCCCTGCAGGACATTTACACCACCCGCCTCACCCGCAAAGCACTAATGATTGTCAAGGATACAACCCACCCTGCACACGAACTGTTCAGCCTCCTGCCCTCTGGAAAGCGGTACAGGAGCCTCCGCTCCCGCACCACCAGACTGGCAAGTAGCTTCATCCACCAAGCAATCAGGATGCTGAACACTCTACCCACTCTCCCATCACTGACAGCCCCCCCCCACCCACCCAGGAACCTAGGATCCTGTCTACCCTAACCCCCCCCCCCCAACACCGCCCTGTGGAACTGCACTGTGACTGCACAGCCTAACGTGTTGCTGCTTCACATCAAGCCTGATATACTTGAAATTACTGCATACTGCATATCAATGTAAATATACAGGTCACACAAGCACAAGTTTAAACTTCATGTAACTGTTAAGACTATATAAATATACAACACAACTACCTCTATTTTTTTATATATATATGTCTTATATTTCTATTTTGATACATACATGTTCTATATTTCAGTCTTGCACTTTAATTTAATGTTTATTGTCTATGGCTATGTCTATAGTATGTCTATGTCTGTATTTAAAGCATGTCTATGTCTGCATGGGAAAGTAAGAAACGGAATTTCAATTCTTTGTATGACCAGTGCATGTAAAGAAATTGACAATAAAAGCCGACTTGACTTGGAAAAAAAAAAAAAAAAAAAAATTCGCCGAACTCGTTGTGAAGTTTAAATGAACTGTCACGTTGCATCCGAGCTGTAAAATGCAGACGTTCAGAACATTGCAACATTGTAGCATATGACGGAGGTGGCTTTTAGCTAGATGGATGACGGCAGGCTAAGTAAAAGCGATGTTTCAAAGCTAAAGTTCATCAGAATCTTGGGATACGCCCGCTTGACAACGGGAGAGATAGAACGACTGGCCTTTGGCCGTAGCAACCATCTATTTAGAACTAGTAACGGCAGTTTGTCTTGTGAGTTGAGAAATTAGTTGATATGTGTCGGAAGAAATTAGTTCTACAAACAAGACAGTTTTAGCGATTAAAACGTTTAAATTGTAACAGGAAATGAACACAACGCAAGTGGCAACAGTGGAATAAGCGGGATAATGGACTCCACCGTGGTCTGTTCACAGAAGTTAATGCACTACGAGGTTAATACACTCCGCTTCGCATCGGGGGCCGTTTTACAACCTCGACCGTGCATTAACTTCTGTGAACAGACCACCGTGGAGTCCATTATCCCTTACTTATATCAGCTATATTTCTGAAGAATATATTGTGTTGCCTCAGGTCTGCTGCACATCTTTTGAAATTTGATTTGAAATAATCAAATAGACCTACTATGTCTTAAAGTTCAGTTAATAAAGTAACTTGCTTTGCTTTCATTTGAATCCCAATCAAGATAAACAATAATTGCTTTATTGTTAATATGGACTCCTGGCAAAATAATAGAATTTTAATCGTATGATAAAATATGTGATTAATCATGATTAACTATAGGAATTCAGCGATTAATCGTGATTAAAAATTTTAATCATTTGACAGCACTAAAAAAATCGTATTTTTCATGACATTCTAGGGCCCTATCCTGACATTCTAAAGTGCATCGTCACTTGTCTATTCAAATTTAGTAGGATGTCCAGTCCACATTGGGAGGGGTTTCGTTATGAAACGTCTAGCGCACGGCGCAACAAGGTGTTCCTAGGTTTTTTAATCAGTCATATGGGTGTGTTTGGGGCGTAACATCATTTTAAATGAGAGTGATGAGAGTGACATCTGTCATTCCCTTTAACGGCGCAAAGTGCGATATGTCAATTAAATGCATCGGTATTTTGGCATTCAACGGCGCATTTGAAGGAGGCTGCTTGCGAGACAGTATGGAATAGTCATTCTTAAACCATGCTTTACTAAAACCTAACATAGCCTTCACGCATTTGCACTCGTCTATTATTTGAACTCATTGGCAAAGTGAAACTAACTTCACCAAGGAGTCAGTCAACGAAGACAGTTATATGCAGTTACTTTCACTATTGACTGACAATGTGTTACCATTGAAAACATAGGCTGGAAAAAGCAACACTTACCCTACCTAACATTGCTCAAATGACTGAATAAAACAATATTTATCCTGCAGAGGAGCTGCTTTTATCTCGTGACAGTGCGTCTTCAGCTGTGCTCCATACGTGTCTCTCGCCTCTCCCCTAATCACTTTTAACTGTCATTACCAATTTGCCAATGATGGTGAATAACTACTCATTATGAGATGTAAACTATTTTGTAATATCTTTATTCTAATTATGTTTCCCATTGTAATCGTGCAATTTGTAATGCTTTGCATGGACGTGTGCTGGTGTGCGTTTATAAATGATAGAAGGATGGTGCGTGCACCTGCCAAAATGACTGTTGGCAATGCGCTCTTAAAATAACATATAAACAACTCGCCATAGACTTCTGACCAGGTGTACAATAGCGATTTTTAGACAATGCGCCAGGGCCCTCCCTAGGTTGTTAATTGCCACACCCCTGGGTGCATTGTTTAAAAAATAAACGTGCAAAATACCGAATTAAACTTTGCACGGATGGAAAACGAGTTTTACACCATGCGCCAGCGTGCAAAATACAGCCCTTAGACTGATACTGTTCACATTAAGGAGATTAGGTTTAACATGTACATAATCCATCATCCATACTTTTTTTAATATTATTTATCTTTAAAGAACAATGTCTTGCCTTTTGTCTTGGGAACACATGAAGTAATAAATGGCTAGGAATCATTTTCTGCTTAACTATACATTTACATTTAAATATAGAATTTTTATATTAAATAAAAACATATTAGTATTGCAACATAATGTATGCTGTCATATGAACTGTGATGGTAATTTGTATTGTAAATGTACCTGATCTGTGATCACCTGAAGGTAATCCTTCTCCTGAAGTCTCGTTTTCAATCTCTGAGTTTGGTTGCTACTGTGATGCTGCTACTGCTATGTATTTTTTGCATTATTTACTGTGTACCTTGCCTACTAGGAGGGGGGCGTGGTCTCTGATGGGGGCTGGTCTGTCTCAGGGCACATGGTTTCTGCTATGTGTGTGTGCCTTAACTACTGGAGGGGGCGTGATCTCTGATGGTCTGTTTTGTAACCCATTTAAGAGAAATACCTAGAATAGGCTCAAATAATTCAGTAATGGACCAAGAATCAATGACTGAATTGAAACACCAAGGTAAGTAGAACATAAAATGTATTCTCAATCATTTACATTCATAATGCTCAATAACCCAAAATAAAATTGGTTCTGTGCTATATATCAGTGTATGCGTGTTCTGGTATTTTCCAGTTATTAATGAGCTATTAACCAACAGTCCCAAAAGAACAGGGTGCACCCATAAAAGTTATGGTTTCGCAATTGCAACAAAGTTCAAACAAAAAAATAGAATAGTCCAGATGAGGAATCCAACCGTTGTTTCAATCAAGTGTATGTTTACAGTTCAGTCCTACCCGATAGTATCCGGTTGGAGAATTCAAAAAAAAGAAAGAAGATTCAATCAATTGCGTGGTTAACTATCAGTCCTACCACACTTGAAATCAGAAGATGCACACGGAAGGGTTTCCTCCGAGGCGATTCAGTCTTGAGTGGCTCGCCATCCTCCGCGCAGGGAAGAGTTCCAGTGTCATAAAAACCCAGCCTGCATACATGTACACAGGGCTTACAAAATGAACTTACTAGTAAACTAATACATTAATTTCAGGAACAAATACGCAAGAACATGAAATGTATCATTAAGAGATGAATGACATCAAATTTAAGTGGTTATCAGCGACATGTACATCCAACAACTACACGCTGGTTATGTGAATTATCAGCGCCATATACATCCAACAACTACTACTACTGATTATGTGAATATAGGATACAGAATAACTCATTCAAATACATTACACCATTATATGGAACATGTTTGGAAGTTCTTAACATTCTATCATTCGAATCTCATCACTAAATGTATTACATGAAATGTGATAAACACGGAATCGTAAGTTACGCATGTAACTATGGATCTGTGAGACCGAGGGATGACCGTCACTACGGTCTAAAAAAGGAATGATCACCTTCGTTCTGCCTATCACCGAGACCATATGTCAACAAAGTCATGCCCATGACCTCCGGAAGCAGAACGACTCGAGCTTGTAAATAGCGGAGATTGCTCCCGGTTCAGTCTCCTACCTTGAGCGCCTCAGGATGGTCCGAGCGACAAGGATAGTGACGGTCATCCCTCGGTCTCACAGATCCATAGTTACATGCGTAACTTACGATCTGTTTCGACCTCACTCTGACCGTCACTACGGTCTAAAAAAGGGATGACACATACCAAAAAAGTCGCGAGGAGCTCTAAGCTAACCATTAAAACCTCGCTCGGTCACGGACATGGGGGCAGCGTCGCCAACCGGAGCTGGGCGAGTGACGTCCACCCTATAAAACCTGGTAAAAGTGCAAGGCGTCGCCCATGAAGCCGCTGCACAGATATCGCTTGCTGGTACCCCCTTAAGGGCAGCCCAAGACGTAGCCATACTCCTGGTGGAGTGAGCCCTTGTACTCGAAGGGACCGGCATTCCCAGAGCCTGGTAGGCATGGGAAATAACCTCAATCAGCCAATGCGACAGCCGCTGTTTGGAAAGCGGTAGTCCCTGCTTCGCCGCCCCATAACAGACAAAAAGTTGAGTGTGTTCCCTCCTCAACGACTGCGTACGGGCCAGATAAGCTCTCAAAGCCCTGACTGGGCACAGTGTGAGCAACTTGTCGCGCTCTGCCTGTGAGGCAGCAGACGGCTGGAATTGGGTCAGCTCCAGAACCTGGTTGATAGACTGCTGACTTAGAACCTTAGGCAGGAAGGCTGGATTAGGCCAAAGTGACACGCCAGTGCCCCCTGCCTGCCACCTCAGGCAGTCTTCGCTGACGGAGAGGGCGCACAGCTCCCCGACGCGCCTGGCCGAACAAAGAGCCAGGAGAAAGCTAGTTTTCAGAGACAAAGATCGCAGATCTGCATCTAAAATGGGCTCATACGGGCCTTCAGTAAGAGACATTAAAACGGTGGGCAAATCCCAGTTTGGTGCCCGCAAAGTGCGAACTGGACGCAACCGGCGGGCCCCTTTTAAAAACTGACCAATCAGTGGATGCCTACCCAAGGGCCTGTTATCCGCACCCGGTGAAAGGCTGAAATGGCCGAGGCATAAACCTTCACAGTACTGACCGCCTTGCCTTGATCCAAATAGGACTGCAAGAAGTGCAAAACTTGTGGCACAGGGCAAACCGCTGGCTCAAGACCCAAGCTGGCACACCAATCCGAAAAGATCCTCCACCTGAGTGCATAGCAAGCTCTAGTAGAAGGAGCCCTGGTGTTGTTCAGAGTCTCCTGCACAGACTCAGCTAGCTGTTCAATGACTGACTCTGCAGGGGCCAAACCCACAGGCGCAGGGCACCTGGGTTCGGATGCCAGATCTGCCCGTCTGCTTGTGACAGAAGATCCGCCCGGCAGGGTAACTGCCATGGCTGACCCCGCAGGAGCCGGAGAAGGTCTGGAAACCAAGGCCTCGCCGGCCACCGTGGAGCAACCAGCAGAACTGTGTGTTGGCCCTCCCTGATCCTCCGCAGGACCTGAGGTACAAGAGGGGATGGAGGAAAAGCGTACAACAAGCATGTCGGCCAGTCTTGTGACAGAGCATCCAGGCCCAAACTGCCTCCCTGTCCCACGAGAGAGTACCACTCTGGGCAGTGAGTCGTTTCTGCCGACGCAAACAGGTCCACTTGTGCAGTCCCATACTGAGCCCAGACCTGGCTGACCACCTCTGGGTTCAATCTCCATTCCCCCGGGAGTGGCCCGGTCCTGGAGAGAATGTCGGCTGCCCTGTTCTCCACACTTGGAACGTGTACTGCCCTCACTGAAGCCAGACGCGGCCATGCCCATGACAGCAACTCCTCCGCCACCTGGAGGCACCGCCAGGACCTCGTGCCGCCTTGGTGATTGACATGATACACCGCCGAGGTGCTGTCTGACCTCACCAGAACATGTTGGCCTTCTGCAGGGCGAGATGGATGGCCTTCAGCTCGAGGACGTTGATGTGCTCTGACGTCCAGGAGGGAGGCCACACGCCCCTCGCTGACAGCCCTTCCCAGACAGCTCCCCAGCCTGTCAGAGAAGCGTCTGTCGAGATGACTTGCCTCTTGTGAGGAAGGCCCCCCAGTGGAACACCCTGGAGTAAGAACCTCCTGTCCCGCAACTTCACATGCCTGTTGTCTCTCGGGTGGAGCTGAAAGGCATTGAACCAACACTGCAGGGGGCGTGCCTTCAGCAGGCCCAATGGCAGTACCGCAGCTGCCGCGGCCATTAAGCCCAACAGCCTCTGGACTTTGTGGGCGGTGACCAGTCTGCCCAGCCGAAAGCCTGTCAGAGCCTCGGTCAAGCTGTCTGCCCTCCGTGGAGTGAGAGACGCCGTCATGCTGACCGAGTCGAGGAGGACACCAAGGAAATCCGCCTGCTGGCAGGTCTGCAAGTTGCTCTTTTTCCAGTTGACCGTGAAACCCAGGGCCTGGATATGGGTCAGAACCGCGTTGGTGTTGTGCACCACCTGCACCTGAGATGGGGCACAAATTAGCCAGTCGTCCAGGTACGGTAGGATCTTTAGGCCCTGGACCTGCAGGGGGGCTAGCGTGGCTGCCACCACGCGAGTAAAAATTCTGGGGGCCAGTGAAAGGCCAAATGGGAGGACCTGAAACTGGAACACCCTGCCTTGGAAGGCGAAGCGGAGGAAGGACCTGTGTGCTGGGCAGATAGGGACGTGGAAGTACGCGTCTTTTAGATCCAGAGACGTAAACCACTCCCCTTCCTGGATGGAACGAATCACTATTCCAACGTGGACCATTTTGAATGGCAGCACCTTGAGGTACTGGTTCAAGGGCCTGAGGTCGAGGACCGGCCGGTAACCTCCGTCTTTTTTGGGCACAATAAAATATTTGGAATAAAACCCAGTGTGCCGTGCGTGCAGCGGTACTTCTGAGATGGCCCCTTTCAGAAGCAACTCCTGGACCTCCTTGACAAGCACGGAATTTAAAAGGGGGTCTTTCACAGACGTCATCTTGACCCCTGAAAACGTAGGGGGCCGCCGTCGAAACTGTAGGCGGTAACTGTGAGTCACCGCCACAACCCAAGAGTCTGGCACAATCCCTTCCCAGGAGGTCCTGGACAGCTGGGAAGGGCAATCGACGGGCAGCCCCGGATCCCTAGGCAGGACCGCCACCGCGGCCTGCACCTCTGCCTGCGAGCCTGGAGGTCTTTGCTGTCCTCTGGGCCAGGGAGTTGGGGCTGAGCTCTGGTCTGGTGCACGAAAGCGCCGGTCCCGTGGGGCAGCATAGTTGATACTTACCTGTGGTGTTCGGGCGGGCTGCCACCGCCCATACTTACCTGATGCTGCCCTGTGGGGAACCGGAGCCCGCCTGTGGCACACACGCTGACCAGTTTCTCTAGAAGCGCCAGCCTGTTCCACTCTGTCCAGCACCCCCTGGGAGTCTGGATGGAACACATGCCCAGGCACCACGGAGAGACCTAACAGGTCTGTCCTGATGGCATCAGGGAGAGAGGTTTGGGCAAGCCACACCTTTCTACGGCACAGCATCGCAGAGGCCATAGCACTGTGCGGCATCCACCAGGGCCCTTGCATCATGGTCCTCCGGGCTCATCGTTTTTCGCAGAGCCGCCAGAGTGATGGCCAGGGCGTTGCCCATACGGGCTGCCCGTGCTGATGTGTCAAAGCAGTGACTGATGCGACGGTCCGTCTTGGCACACTCCTTACGCGGGCAGCGTGGATTGGGAGATGCATTGGCAGGCCCCAGGGAAGTCCAGGCGGCGATGGACTGCTCGACCGGTGGCATATCCCCTAGCCCTGAGTCGGCCGGATAGGCAGCCTTTGCCAGCTGACGGCAACCTGGATTGAATTGGGGGCGCTGTAGCGACTTACCCCATGCCGTCTGCAGCACCTTCGTGTAATCCACTGCCACGGGTATACAGGGTGGTGGGCTGCTGTGCGAGACGCCTTCCCAGACACCCCCAAGGGAAGCCATGTCTGGCATAGGGGCCTGAAGACCCAGGATCTTGGAGGCACTCAACACCCGTGACATCAAGGAGCCGACGGGGACCTCCCCTGGCACCGTGGATTCATCAGTTGGCTCCACCATGTCTGAATGTAGCTCATCCAGGAGGTCGTCCCCGCTTACGTCATCGATCGTAGAACGAGGGGCATGGAGCGACAGCACATCCACATCACCCAGATCAACATCCGCACCATGGCTCTCAGGCCTGGATGGGGAGAGACCTTCCTGGCCAGGGGGCAGAGAAGGGGATGACGTGCCCTGGAGACCCTCCAGCCTGTCCATCCTCCTAGCCAGAGCCTGGAGAGCTGAGAGAATCTGAAGCGACTCCGTGCCATTACCCTCGGTCACGGCAGCTGGAGCCGAGCGCTTAGCAGGTCCAGGGACCTCCACCTGATCATGCCTGGAAGGGGACTCATGTTGCCGTTTACGCTTGTGCTTATGCTTACGGCCATGCCTATGAGAGTGGGATGGTCGGTCGGGTGAGTGCCGCCTGTCCCGTCCACGCACGTGGCCACATGCCTGGTCAGCCCGGCGGAGCCGTTCCTCCCTAGGAAGGTCGCAGGCTGCGCTGCAGGGCCTGTCGACATCCTCCAGGAGGTGGGCGGCCCCAAGGCAAGCGGGACACTCTCTATGCCCGTCATTGGGGGCCATCGCGGCCCTACAGACTCTGCAGTAGTGTGCCACCATAGCCTACCACAGAAAAACACAATGCAATGCAATACAATACAATACAATACAATACAATAAGGCACTTACCTTGGCCGTACAACGCACTGGGTCTGCAAGCAGCAGCCCGTAAAGAGATACAGCAGTGGTGTAATACAGTACACGGGTGGCCTGAAGCAGCGTGCGGACACGCTTAGCAGGCTCACACTGGCCCAGCTAGCTGCGGACAGCAGCGACGGGGTACACAACAGATACACAAAGAAGGCGGCCACCAGTGCGCGAATGCACGCGCCGACGTACACCAGTGGACAACTGGAGAAAAGACACACAGCAGCCCGCACCTCGTGCAAGACTGCACCTAGCAGACACAAACAGCTAAACTTACCTTTTGCAAGTAGCCTAGCACACAACAACAAAGCTAACAAGAAGCACACAGTAACATTAGCGCCTAAGCGGCCGAGCACATACGCGCTGATCAGGCCCACACAGGTTCCGGCTGCCAGAGCAGTAAACAGAAATAATAACGGTGGCCCACGCCGGTGCGCAAACGCACCCAGCAGGCTCACACCAAGCCCAACTAGCCGCGAACAGCCAGATAAGGTACACAGTAGTTAACAAACAACAACCCGGAAACCTGGCACACACAAAAGGAAAATAACACTGAAACGGCAGCCCGCAGCAGTGGGCGAATGCAGGCAGCAGGCTCACACTAGCCCCTCCGCCGTGCGGTATGGGGTGAACTCAGGAAAGGCGTCAACAAGTTAAACAAAGTTAAACGAAGTTTCCTGAAAAAAACACAGGTTACTGCCACATGCAGACTAACAAACACAGTCAAAGCAAGAAAGCAGTGAAAGTACGTACTCACGTATCACAGGTCTCAGATGAGGCGATCAAGGTGAGAGACTGAACCGGGAGCAATCTCCGCTATTTACAAGCTCGAGTCGTTCTGCTTCCGGAGGTCATGGGCATGACTTTGTTGACATATGGTCTCGGTGATAGGCAGAACGAAGGTGATCATTCCTTTTTTAGACCGTAGTGACGGTCAGAGTGAGGTCGAAACAGATCCAGTCTGGTATGAACCCCAGGACTAGCTTCTTAGCTAATATGGTCGGCTAAGCGACTAAGATAGCTACACTTACCGAGACTTCAATAATCAGAACATAACCGAAGTCTTCTATAACAAGATAATCCACACCTTACAAGTTCCCTTCTTTAGAACTACAGTAGCAACTACTGCTATGAAGCTATTTCTTTACTTTGAATCTGCAAAGTAATTATTGCTTTTGTCTTCACGTAATCCCTCCGAAAAATGTTAGACTCTCTCAGGGTGGGCGCGGTCTTTTTTATTTTCTGACCAATAAGAAAACACGTTTCCTTACTTCGCTGACTGTTGTTAGGTAGTATAGAGGAAAATAGTTTGCATTAATGAAGGTAGTAAGAAAACTATGGAATATAATGACATTCCTATAAGATGTGTCCACCTGGGTTACAGTTTCAAAGTATTTTTAAGTTAAATGTTGTAACTCAATGTATTTGTGCTTTGTTGATAGTGAAGTATAAGGGGTTTGAGCTTATAAATGACTTGCCTTGATCATGGTTTTATGCAAGAAAAGAGTGGAAAAATTTAGCTTACCCCTGATTCAGGAAAACTGAAAGTGTTGTGGTTAAGTTTTCTGTTCGTCTAAACTGACAACAGGAACTAGTCCCTGAAGCCTGTGTGCTTCGGATCATGTGCACTTTTGACCCCTAAACCACCAACATTATAGCCACTTTCAGACACGTCCTCCGCAGTATATGTGGAGCTTTGTCAAAGGGAGGTTCTGTTCCTATAAACTACAAACAGGGACTAGTCCCTGAAGCCTTTGTGCTTCGGATCATGTGCACTTTTAACCTCTAAAGCATCATTATGGAGGTCTGGTCATGTACACGTTTGACCTCTAAAGCATCATTATGGAGGTCTGGTCATGTACACATTTGACCTCTAAAGCATCATTATGGAGGACTGGTCATGTATCTGATCATGTACACATCCACAGAAGAGAGGGAGAGAGAGAGACATGCACACTAGAGAGAGACACACACAGTGAAAACTGGTGGTTTAATACTTTATTGGGTCGACAGCAGTGCAGTACTGTAGTTAAGCCATTCAATTAGACTGAATGCAGAAATAACACACACACACACACACACACACATACAGTGAGACCTGGTGGTTTAACACTTTATTGGGTTGATAGCATTGCAGTAGTAAAGTTATTATTCAGACTGAATGCAGAAGTCAAAGACAGAGAGAGAGAGAGAGAACAGATAGCTTTGTGTGGAAAAGATCACACACACACACAGCTGTGCAATTGTATGGCAAAGATCACACACACACACACACACACACGTGTGTTACATTCTCCAGACAAGAAAATCAAATGAGTATGCGTGCACAAGCGAGTGGTGTGTGTGTGCTCTTCTGAGGGAGATAGAGAGAGAGAGAGATATGGTACAAAGTGTGTGTGGTTATGTTTAATATAATGTGTGTATGTGTGAGCGACTGTACTGTTAGTGTGCGTGTTTGTGGAAGAGAATTTTAGTTTTTTACTCCTGTATGTGTGTGTGTGTGTGTGTGTGTTTGTGTGTCCATGGCCGTATCAGAAGGCAGGGGGTGGGGCTTGGTAGTCAGGTGGGCGTGCCTCCATGGTCTGGACCAATGGTGGAGTCTTATAGTCATTGATGGTGACGGTGGTCTGGCCAATCACGTCGGAGGGAGAGCAGGGCTGCTTGGGGGCGTGGCCATTCTGGAGCGGGCTGCTGAACAGCGATAGGTCGGTTCCCTGCAGGAACTTCTGAAGAGCCAATAAGGTGAGGGCAGCCTGCCAGGACAAGAGCGTTACTGGGTTAGTGAGTTAGTGCTGACAGCCAATAGGAAGGAGAGAAACACAGGTCAGTGCTGACAGCCAATAGGAACGAGTCAGTGCTGACAGCCAGCCAATGGGAAGGAGAGAAACATGGGTCAGTGCTGACAGCCAATAGGAAGGAGAGAAATGCAGGTGTCAGTGCTGACAGCCAGCCAATAGGAAGGAGAGAAACACGGGTCAGTGCTGACAGCCAGCCAATAGGAAGGAGAGAAATGCAGGTGTCAGTGCTGACAGCCAATAGGAAGGAGAGAAACACGGGTCAGTGCTGACAGCCAATAGGAAGGAGAGAAATGCAGGTGTCAGCATAGATATTAGAAAGCTAGATACCGCATTGACTGTGGAGTTCTATTAGGTGTCATCGTAAACACGGACGCCATATTGGTGGGGGCATGGTAAACACGGCCGCCATATTGGTGAGGGCATGGTAAACACGGCCGCCATATTGGTGAGGGCATGGTAAACACGGCCGCCATATTGGTGGGGGCATCTCCTTTATTGTCTATGGGCAACACTTGCAGCCAATCACAGACACCTGTCTGATTTCCAGTCAGAGTCACATGCTCCTCCATTGGCCTCCAGTGATTGTTGCCCCCACCAAGATGGCGTCGCTATTTACGTACGTGCTGGAGCCCAATGCGGTATCTAGCTTTCTAATATCTATGGGTGTCAGAGCGGTATATGTTCTCTTCATTAATATATATGCCATATATATTCTAAATTAAAATTAGATGTAGACCCTGTACACACGCACCCGGACAATTTAATTTTTTTTTTTTTTTTTTAAAGCAAAACAACTGCAAACTATAGTCTGTCTATGTGCTCAAACTATCACAGCAGGTCAGTAAGTCACTATACTAATACTAGTATTTAAACAGGTCAGTTATACTAGCACTAGTATTTAAACAGGTCAGTAAGTCAGACACTATACTAACACTAGTATTTAAACAGGTCAGTAAGTCACTATACTAACACTAGTATTTAAACAGGTCAGTAACTCAGTCACTACACTAACACTAGTATTTAAACAGGTCAGTAACTCAGACACTATACTAACACTAGTATTTAAACAGGTCAGTAAGTCACTGTACTAACACTAGTATTTAAACAGGTCAGTCAGTCACTATACTAACACTAGTATATACTAACACTAGTATTTAAACAGGTCAGTACTATACTAACACTAGTATTTAAACAGGTCAGTCAGTCACTATACTAACACTTCAGTAAGTCACTATACTAACACTAGTATCTAAACAGGTCAGTTATACTAACAGTAGTATTTAAACAGGTCAGTAAGTAAGACACTATACTAACACTAGTATTTAAACAGGTCAGTTATACGAACACTAGTATTTAAACAGGTCAGTAAGTCACTATACTAACACTAGTATTTAAACAGGTCAGTTATACTAACACTAGTATTTAAACAGGTCAGTAAGTCACTATACTAACACTAGTATTAGTATTTAAACAGGTCAGTTACACTAACACTAGTATTTAAACAGGTCAGTAAGTCACTATACTAACACTAGTATTTAAACAGGTCAGTAACTCAGTCACTACACTAACACTAGTATTTAAACAGGTCAGTAAGTCACTGTACTAACACTAGTATTTAAACAGGTCAGTCAGTCACTATACTAACACTAGTATATACTAACACTAGTATTTAAACAGGTCAGTACTATACTAACACTAGTATTTAAACAGGTCAGTCAGTCACTATACTAACACTTCAGTAAGTCACTATACTAACACTAGTATCTAAACAGGTCAGTTATACTAACACTAGTATTTAAACAGGTCAGTAAGTCAGACACTATACTAACACTAGTATTTAAACAGGTCAGTTATATTAACACTAGTATTTAAACAGGTCAGTAAGTCACTATACTAACACTAGTATTTAAACAGGTCAGTAAGTCACTATACTAACACTAGTATTAGTATTTAAACAGGTCAGTTATACTAACACTAGTATTTAAACAGGTCAGTAAGTCACTATACTAACACTAGTATTTAAACAGGTCAGTAAGTCAGACACTATACTAACACTAGTATTTAAACAGGCACACAACTATCATAACAGTAAGTCCCTCTTGGGCCAGAGAGAGCATGACACTACAACCCAAAGCACTAGAGCAGAGCTCCCCCTGTTGGACTAGAGAGAGCATGACACTACAACCCAAAGCACTAGAGCAGAGCTCCCCCTGTTGGACTAGAGAGAGCATGACACTACAACCCAAGCAGTAGAGCTCCCCCTGTTGGACTAGAGAGAGCATGACACTACAACCCAAAGCAGTAGAGCTCCCCCTGTTGGATCAGAGAGAGCATGACAGGTCACCACATTCAGAGGCCAGATGAAGTCAATGAGGCTTTTATTGAAGATTCTGAGGGGAAAATAGGTGTGTGTGTATGCTGTGTGTGTGTATGCTGTGTGTGTGTGTGTGTGTATGCTGTGTGTGTGTGTGTATGCTGTGTTTGATCAATTCAATGAGAATGATGCTTTTATTGAAGATTCTGATGGGGTTTTATTAAATTGAATGGGAAAATAGTTAGTCATATTTCATTGATGGAATGGAAACCGCTTATCAAATGTGTGTGTGTGTGTTTGTGTGTTTGTCTATGTGTCTGTTTGTGTGTGTGTGTGTGTGTGTGTTTATCTATGTGTCCATCTCTGTGTGTGTGTTTGTCTATCTATGTGTCTGTTTGTGTGTGTGTGTGTATGGTGTGTGTGCGTGTGTGTGTATGTGTGTGTGTGTGTGTATGTGTGTGTATGTGCGTGTATGTGTGTGTGTGTATGTGCGTGTGTGTGTGTGTGTGTGTGTGTGTGTGTCAGGCCAGAGCCAGGGCGGGTGCTGGTTTGGGCAGCAATCTCTGTTCCTCCACAAAAGCGATATTTTTAAACCGGCTCAGCGTGAGCAGACACAGATACCCCTACAACACAAAATAAACACAGACATCAGGTGTGTGTGTGTGAGAGAGTGTGTGTGTGTGTGTGTGTGTGTGAGAGTGTGTGTGTGTGTGTTGACGTGTTGCCAGAACACCAACCGTATGGACCCCAGAGCGATAGCACAAAATCAATACGTCGTACAAGGCGAAAACGCAGAAAGGCTAGATTCAGCGCTAGCTATCAAGGTAATCTCTCTAGAAAATATGATTAGACAAATTAGGAAAGAAACTGACCAGGAATTGAATCGTAATGATAAACCAATGACCTTGCAACCTACTCTTGAATTAAGTTCACCTGAAAGCGTGGAAGTGAATGAATGTGTTGAAGCAGATGTTGAACAACGTGCAGGATTACTAAACCAGATCACCCTGACCTCAGAAATAGTTGATGATTATTGAATGTGAATAAAAGAATGGAAAATGAACCATAACTGCAAACAATGACCTCATAATAAATAATAAAGTGCGATGAATGAAATGTATCATTACAAGTATTTTAGTAGCCTGACCTTGTAAAGTCTAGGGAATTATGCATGTAAAGAATTGTATGTCTCAAACTGTGAAATGGGTAAAGTGCCTTAAACTGTTTAAATTAATGTATTCAGATTGCATTGTGTGAAGAGTTAATGCCATAAGTGTTTGTAACCTGTAAGAATGTAACCGATCTCTCTTGATGACTGTAAAAGTGTATGTTGCTAAATGTAATGTGTCACATGGTTATAATTGCCATTGAATGTAAACTGTTTGTGTAACCTCTGGAAACTATCTGTAAACCTGAATGTAATGTATCATCTCCGAAATGTAACCCGGAGAAGTATGTTAATGCATGTCATCTTAAATTGTTGGTTAAGATCAGTGACTTCTAGAATGTATTAGCTATCGTGAGAATTTTCCCAGCTACCGTGAGAATATTCCCAGCCATCGTGGGAACTTCTAGAAGGTTCTAAACTGTCGTGGGAAAATAGGATTGATTTGTCTCAGGAATGTGTGGGGGAGGTTAAGTCCACCTAGTATAAATAGGGGTCGAACCAAATGATCGGGGCTGCTTCTTCTATTTTCCTTCCTTCAACTCGTTGGGTTTTTGCTTTATGATGTCGTGTGCGGTTGTTAGAATTCGTCCTCCGAAATTCGTTGAGAAGCAAAGTGTTGGACGTCGTGCCAGGCTGAGTCGCGGACCGAAACTCCGTGGAACCTGTTGCAGATATCAGACCTGCTACTCCGACAGAGAGTGACTGCAGAAGACAATCAGCTGACTTTTCCCCTTTTGAGGACTTACTCTTTTCCTTCTATTCTCTTTTTCTCCATTTGTGGATTTACCATTTTTATTGTAATCTCTTCTCCATGTGTGGATTTACCATTTCTATTGTAATCTCTTCTCCATGTGTGGATTTACCATTTTTATTGTAATCTCTTCTCCATGTGTGGATTTACCATTTTTATTGTAATCTCTTCTCCATTTGTGGATTTACCATTTTTATTGTAATCTCTTCTCCATGTGTGGATTTACTATTTTCCTATTTTGTGGATTTACTCTTTTTATATTTTCTATAACATTGTAACCTGCAAGTGGATATTACGCCGCATTTTGTAACATCACCAAAGTGCTGAAAAGTAAAGAACTCATTTAACCTTGGCATCCAATTCTTCAAGCAGTATTTTTGTCTTTTCTTGGTTTTTCTACGAATTCCAGCAGGAGGGTAAGATAACTGGTTTCTTCTGTGGTTATTCATCTGCTCTGTCTAAGACTTGGGTTAGTTGGACTTGAGTACTGCTGGACTAATAAAATCTCCATCCTTATTAAACCTGAGCAAGAAGTAGCCTATAACCTGTGTCTCTAGATAAATTCTAGGGTCAAACATCTTCGCACGTTAGCCAACTGTTCGAGACCTAGGCGTAGTCGCTCCTTATTTCAGAAACATCTCAATAAATCCACCACGGAAGCCTGATCAACTTCCAAGGGGGATATTTAAAATAGGAGTAATAGGTTATCTGCGCCGCAGAGGGAAGACGTGCAACTTCGCTCGACAGTAGGTCCCTGCTATCTACAATAACCTCTAGGGGGTATCGTGGGTCTTAACTGCCTAGGCCTGGGGTTACGTCTGACGTTGACTAGGTTCTGGGGGTTACCTGCAGGGGGCAACACAGTGTGTGTGTGTGAGAGAGTGTGTGTGTGTGTGTGTGTGCAAACCGGCTCAGCGTGAGCAGACACAGATAACCCTACAACACAAAACAAACACAGTGTGTGTGTGTGTGTGTGTGTGCGTGGGTGTTTGTCTATGTGTCTGTCTATGTGCGTGTATGTGTGTCTGTGTCTGTGTCTGTGCATGTGTATGTGTGTGTGTGTGCGTGTGTGAGTGTGTGTGTGCATGTGTGTGTGTGTGTGAGTATGTGTGTGTGTGTACTGACCCAGGTGAGTATGTGTATGTGTGTGTGTGTGTGTGCTGACCCAGATGAGTGTGTATGTGTGTGTGCATGTGCATGTGTGTGTGTGTGTGTGTACTGACCCAGGTGAGTGAGTGTGTGTGTGTGTGTGTGTGTGTGGACTGACCCAGGTGAGTGAGTGTGTGTGTGTGTGTGTGTGTGTGTGTGTGTGTGTGTGTGGACTGACCCAGGTGAGTGAGTGTGTGTGTGTGTGTGTGTGTGTGTGTGTGTGTGTGTGTGTGTGTGTGGACTGACCCAGGTGAGTGAGTGTGTGTGTGTGTGTGTGTGTGTGTGTGTGTGTGTACTGACCCAGGTGAGTATGGAGAAGAAGCTGAAGGCGATGGCTGCTCGTGCTGCATCAGCTGCCTGCTCCAGAGGAAGTACGTCTGCTGTCGTTTGGCTCCACTGATTGGCCATGAAACAGAAGCCGACAAACCACAGGAACGTCCACAGCCCTGAATACACACACACACACACACACACACACAGATTTTGCCTCAGTGTTGAATTGAATCATATCAGCACGACGCATGGCGTTTTTTAAACAACAGTGAGACAGAGACACACACACACTCTCACACACACACACACACACACACAGAGACACAGACACACACACACACACAGAATGCGTTCTTGAATTGTTTGAACCTATTTGACACTAGTGAACCAAGATTTTCACAATGGAACAAAAGATAATCTTAATCTTAATGTGCTGTTTAAAGATAATGATAATCTTAATGTGCTGTTTAAAGATAAGTATAAGTATATATACACTCTTTTGATCCTGTGAGGGAAATTTGGTCTCTGCATTTAACCCAATCCGTGAATTAGTGAAAGACTAACAGCACACAGTGAACACACAGTGAGGTGAAGCACACACTAATCCCGGCGCAGTGAGCTGCCTGCATCAACAGCGGCGCTCGGGGAGCAGTGAGGGGTTAGGTGCCTTGCTCAAGGGCACTTCAGCAGTGCCTACTGGTCGGGGTTCGAACCGGCAACCCTCCGGTTACAGGTCCGAAGTAGGCTAACCAGTAGGCCACAGCTGCCCCTAAAATAATGTTAATCTTAATCTTAATGTGGTGTTTAAAGATAATGTTAATCTTAATCATAATATTCTGTTTAAAGATAATGTTAATGTTAATCTTAATGTGCTGATTACGACATTAGATTTTCACAATGGAACAATAATGTTAATCTTTTAATCTTAATGTGCTGATTAAAGATAATCGTAATCTTAATGTGCTGGATACGACATTAGGTTTGCTTCTGAATTCTCCTCAGTGTAGTGTAGTGCTAATTAGCTGTGTAAGATGCTGGTCTGCAGTGTAGTGCTAATTAGCTGTGTAAAATGCTGGTCTGCAGTGTAGTGCTAATTAGCTGTGTAAAATGCTGGTTAACGTCTGCAGTGTAGTACTAATTAGCTGTGTAAAATGCTGGTCTGCAGTGTAGTGCTAATTAGCTGTGTAAAATGCTGGTTAACGTCTGCATTGTAGTGCTAGTTAGCTGTGCAAAATGCTGGTCTGCAGTGTAGCGCTAATTAGCTGTGTAAAATGCTGGTCTGCAGTGTAGTGCTAATTAGCTGTGTAAAATGCTGGTTAACGTCTGCATTGTAGTGCTAGTTAGCTGTGCAAAATGCTGGTCTGCAGTGTAGTGCTAATTAGCTGTGTAAAATGCTGGTCTGCAGTGTAGTGCTAGTTAGCTGTGTAAAATGCTGGTTAACGTCTGCAGTGTAGTGCTAGTTAGCTGTGTAAAATGCTGGTCTGCAGTGTAGCGCTAATTAGCTGTGTAAAATGCTGGTTAACGTCTGCAGTGTAGTGCTAGTTAGCTGTGCAAAATGCTGGTCTGCAGTGTAGCGCTAATTAGCTGTGTAAAATGCTGGTTAACGTCTGCATTGTAGTGCTAGTTAGCTGTGCAAAATGCTGGTCTGCAGTGTAGCGCTAATTAGCTGTGTAAAATGCTGGTCTGCAGTGTAGTGCTAGTTAGCTGTGTAAAATGCTGGTTAACGTCTGCATTGTAGTGCTAGTTAGCTGTGCAAAATGCTGGTCTGCAGTGTAGTGCTAATTAGCTGTGTAAAATGCTGGTCTGCAGTGTAGTGCTAGTTAGCTGTGTAAAATGCTGGTTAACGTCTGCATTGTAGTGCTAGTTAGCTGTGCAAAATGCTGGTCTGCAGTGTAGTGCTAATTAGCTGTGTAAAATGCTGGTCTGCAGTGTAGTGCTAGTTAGCTGTGTAAAATGCTGGTTAACGTCTGCAGTGTAGTGCTAGTTAGCTGTGTAAAATGCTGGTCTGCAGTGTAGTGCTAATTAGCTGTGTAAAATGCTGGTTAACGTCTGCAGTGTAGTGCTAGTTGACTAGCTACTCGTGGCAACAGTTGATACAGAAGGAAAACTCCTGCTTTTAGCCGTCTCCCCTCTGAACAGTAGAATGACACTCCACTTCACAGGAAAAAAACAACTATTTTTTGGTTCCAGCTCGGTCCGAACCAAAGTACCACTTTCCAAGTTTTTTTGTTTGGTCGAAATGCTCTGAACAGTTCAAATGTTGTTTCACAAAAACAGAACCGTGAACTGAATCAAATCCATGTGACTCAGTGAACTGAATCAAATCCATGTGACTCTGTGAAGTGTGAACTGAATCAAATCCATGTGTGTATGTGTGCGTGCGTGTGTGGTGTGTGTGGTGTGTGTGAGAGTGTGTGTTGTGTGTGTGTGTGTGTGTGTGTGTGTGAGAGTGTGTGTGTGTGTGTGCATGTGTGTGTGTGTGTGCGCATGTGTGTAGGTGTGTGTGTGTGCATGTGTGGTGTGTGTGAGAGTGTGTGTTGTGTGTGTGTGTGCATGTGTGTGTGTGTGTGTGCATGTGTGGTGTGTGTGAGAGTGTGTGTTGTGTGTGTGTGTGTGCGCATGTGTGTGTGTGTGTGTGGTGTGTGTGAGAGTGTGTGTTGTGTGTGTGTGTGTGCATGTGTGTGTGCGCATGTGTGTAGGTGTGTGTGTGTGCATGTGTGGTGTGTGTGAGAGTGTGTGTTGTGTGTGTGTGCGCATGTGTGTATACCTGAGAAGGCTAGCTCCAGCAGCACTATCCTGCGTCGGTCGCGTACACTGCTGATCTGGGGGAAGTAGACGTCGAGCACCAGCAACGCCACGCTGGCCAGGAAGGCAACCATTGCTATGGAGACGCCATAGTTACAGGCGTCGTAGTTCTTGTTGAAGATGCAGTGCAGGCGCTCACTCCCCCAGTTAACATAGCCCTCGTTGATGATGGACGCAAACACTACCATGGAGAACACCTGCAAGTACACACACACACACGGTACCCAAAACACAATGGGATCTGGTGAGTCTTCCCGGGTCTTCTACGCTCACTGAGCCTTTAACTATAAAAGTGCAAAAACCCGCCACCAAACACCACCGCTCAGATGTGTAGAAATAAAGGTGAAGACGGTAACAACTCTAACAAAGGAAAAATGGCAAGACGAGCCGATGACGCAGTGCCACGTTGCCAGCGGTTGTCGGCAGCCTGCGCTGAAAGAGGCGAGAGCGAGGAACGAAAAGGGGCCTAGGACGGGCGCCCTGCCCAGCCCCGCAATCGGCCCAGTCTCGGGATGACCCAGAGAGGGGGACAGAGAAACAAGACAGCACACGCGCCACAGCACAAACAGGCAACACAATGCACAATGTTAGTGTCAAGCATCTACGTAACAGTGTGTGTGTGTGTGTGTGCTGCTGTAGCCTGCCTACTCCTCATACATCCGACTTATTAATGTCTTATTGTTGAAATTGATGTCTGGTCTGTTCTGTACCCCATGGGGGGTTTATCTTGCTGCTCTCTCTGCCTACAGTAGGCTCTCCATGTTTGCATGTTTGCACGTGGAAGGGCAGGGGGCTCCCAGAACAGAGCCATACCGCCAAATGAAACATTATACAAATACTAACAAAGTGGTCCTGACTGAACTGCTATTTTTGTACTCAAAGGAGAGAGTCACTGACTTGAAGTTCTTGGACCTGACCTGACATGGACACATCACCTCTCTTGTCAAGAAGGCACAACAGTGGCTATTTTCTGAGGACTCTCAGCGATGCTCTGGTGGGGTTTGCTAACTGCACTACAGAGTAATTAAAACTGCACCGGGCATCACATACACACAAATACCGTCCCTAGAAGACATGTACAGGGCTCTATGTCTACATCACACACACACACACACACACACAACTACCGTCCCTAGAAGACATGTACAGGGCTCTATGTCTACATCACACACACACACACACACACACACACAACCTCCGTCCCTAGAAGACATGTACAGGGCTCTATGTCTACATCACACACACACACACAACTACCCTAAAAGACATTTACAGGGCACGATGTTTACAGGTCCAGGCTTATGAAGAGTTCTTAAGAACTAAATGCTACAGGTCCAGATTTATGAAGAGTTCTTATCCATGTGAAGAATGTTGTTTTATGAAAATGACCTTGATGATACTTTTCTGTAAGGGAGGGGAGGGGGCGGGGGGTGGGAGTTGAAGGTAAACTGTTTCATTGTTAGTACCTTGTTTCACAAAATTAATCTTTGTATTAATTTCACTTCATGGATGAGGTGTAATATATGTATCTGTTATACTCAAAATCCCACAAATAAATCATACAAAAAAGAGAAAATGAACAATGATGACAATGATGTGTCTTTACACACACACACACACACACACACAGGATGTGTCTTTCTCTGAATCGTTCTGAATCAGAATGTCTATCTCTCTCACACACAGAGAGAGCACTCACTCTCCTAATTATTTATTAATGACTTTTTCTCTTTCTAAAGGATGCCATTACAAAATATATATGCACCACTCACTAACCACACACACACACACACAATATATATATATATATATATATATATATATATATATATATATATATATATATATATATATATATATATAGTATATAGTATATAAATAACTACATGGTCTTAACATGAACTAACCCAGTGCACATTTATGAAAGTGAATTTATTAAATCTTTTTCAAATCTGTACACTGTAATCTGAACTTCTATCAAGTATGAACTTGCCTATAGAGCAGCCCTTAACTTGTCAGTGGTCAAATGTGGCAGGAAGGCATTTGTTAAAGTCTACTTTCTTGGCTGGCTGTTAAATTACTTCTCAGATTTTACATTCATGTCTGTACACTTTCAAATTGTCACTTACTGTCAATTTTCTTGTACATTTAATGACATTTATGCAACTTGTATTTTTTATCCTGTTAACAAGTCATTTACACCTGTCAGTTCACAGTCATGTGATGGGAACATACTGTATGCAGCCAACTGTAAAAGCAGCTAAAGCGTTTCTTCACCTGGACACCTAAACAGCAATCATTTACCTTACTGACTGGGTAGGCCTACCTACAGATTGTAGTGTTACAATGTAATCCGATATATTAAACACAACACATTGGGCTTGGACAGAAATGTGGTAATACTACTTTCACACAAGTGATGGCACCCCTGTGTGTGTGTGTGTGTGTGTGTGTGTGTGTGTGTGTGTGTGTGTGTGTGTGTCTTATACAGTAGGTCCTCTAGGCTTTTGGCTCCTGTGGTGATTAGAGCATCCGCGCGAGCTGCTATTTTAGTGCGTCTCCCCCTCGCGCAGAGGTGTTACGTAGCGAATGGGCGAAATGTTCCATCATGGGACAGACACGTGCCAAATGATGCAGCGGAAATACATTTCCGCGATAAATAAACAGCACATCAACATCAAGAGATGCACTTACTAAGCAACGTTACTGCGATACTGTCTAGTGTAGCCTAAGTTACGTTAACACTGAGAATATTGAGGATCAAACAAATCATCTAATGAATCATCACCCTAAGATTGCCGTCACTCGACAGCCTCTACCAAAATCTGCGGGTGGTATGCTAAACCTCACGGTTTAATGTCGCGTTTTGTAACCCTGATTAATTTCGCTAACTCATGCCAGGAGTGCGTCTCCGTGCTCCCCAGCTTCGAAAATAATCGGCTCCACACCCCGAAGCGAGCGCCACAGCCCCATCCTCGCTACACCTCGGCCTAAGGCGGCCGTGCCTCCCGCACCCCACCCGCGCGCTCACTGGGCTTTCTCGCGGCCAGACGACACAGGCTACTTACCCAAGACAACACGCGTAGGATGGTCCGTGGCTCGCGGATGAAGGATACCGGGTCGAAAGCCGCGCCAGCCCGGCCCGCGCCGAACGAGCCCGCCTTAGCATCCATGTCCTCGAGACTGCCCGAAATCTGAGAGGCAGCTGTTTATCGCGAGCGGCCCGCGTCACAATCTTAGAGAGAGAGAGAGAGAGAGAGAGGTGGGCACGAGGCACGAGCACTGCGCGTGCACGGTGGCATTCGATGAGTTTAAAGAGCCGCTCCATCCACTTACAGACACACAGTGAACACACACACGCACACACACACACAGACAGACAGACATGTATGAGAGAGAGCATTAAGAGAAAAGACTAGTATAGCCAGGGGCGGACTGGGACCAAAAATCGGCCCTGGCATGAGCACTGAGAGTGATAGGCCTCATTGGCTATCACTCTGACTGATCAGGGGTAGCCATGGAGTACATGATCTCCATATTCAAATAGCCTAGGCTATACAAGCAATTATTAAAGAAGAGTTTCTGCTTGAATTCAAAGTATCATTTCAAATTATTCAATAGGCTACATTAAACTATACAATGCTCAACTGACAGCAGCACCAAACAGTTACTGAATTGCTGCACCAAACAGTTACTGAAACTGTTGTAGACTAGCCTGGCTAGCGCCACCACTTCTCAATGAGACGTGGTCTGGGAACCAAACGTTCATTTTCTCGTATTTGAAAAAAATGCCCAGATCCGTTTATTGGGTGCCACGGATGTCTATCAAATGCGTCTGTGCATAGCTCATCATCGTCTTGCTTTCCCCCCTGTTCTGTGATTGGTTCCCTATCTCAGGCGAAAATTTGCTCCATGGTCTCCAGGCTGCCTTAGCAGAGTGAATCTAATCGTGCGCAAGGCAGCATGGGAACACCCAGGCTAGTCGTAGACGTTAATCACTGTAGGACAACTGAAACAACACAAAATAAACAGGGCTGTTGCTGGGAATATGTTGTAGGCTATACTACATTGCTAGTACATTTTGTAACATTATAGCTACATTAACTAATTATCTTTAATGTCTTCCAGTAGCCTATCGTATAGGTTACTGTATATTAGTTGGCTTGTGCATGAATATGACTTGATGTTTTGTAGCCTACATTTCCGTCAGTCTACAGTCTTTTAGCCCATCTTTACCATGATAATTAACCCTTCCAAGATAGAACCCTTTCGACGCTCTACTTTGAGAGACCAACCACCACTCATGCCATCGATGTTTCTCGGCGTCTGACGGAAACTGATCAATCTGACCAACAATTTGACACTCTTTTGCTGTCCGGGGTTGCAAATCGTTCATTTAGAACATTTAAGTTGCGCTGTTTGTTATTATAATCACAGCACGGCCTTACGTTATCATAACCACGTCATTACATTATCGCAAGTCATCATAATCATCATCGTCAGCATGGCATGTCACACATAGCCTAGCTGCTCCACCACTGAGTTCTTATCATGTAGCCGCAAATCTCCACCACCTGCTCACTGTCCCTCTGTATGCTTGCTTAGCCTACATCCTCGTTCAAACTCAACGAACTTCAACATGTTGCTGACATATGCTAGCCTATTTGCAATATTGTATTTTTGAAGCTTCTACATTGGTGTTACTTTTGCACTACACTACCAGCATCCGCCGCAATTTTGTGACCGTGGTAAAGTTGGTTTTATATTGGACCTTGGATATTCGACACATTCGAAAAATCTATTTAGCACTGACTACGAGGGTCGAGTTTGTGTCAAACCAACTTTAATATGTCTAAACAATGCCTGCCTATATTACACAAAGCTTCTTTTGTCAAAAAACCCATGTTTTGATTTTATGAAATTTTTATGCTGATAACAGATTTCAATCTATTATGTGGCTTCACCTTTTGACTTACCCATACTAAAACACATCTCCTGAACTCGGCTAATTGCCCTTTCTAGTACACAAAGCTTCTTTTTCCCTAAAACCTACTCTTTGATTTTATACAATTTTTTTAATGTTAAATGTTTCAAATCTATTATGCGGCTTGCCCTTTTGACCTACCCATGTCAAAACACATCTGGTGAACTCAGATTACTGTTCTATATAGTACAGAAAGCTTCTTTTTCCCAAAAGCCCACACTTTGATTTTCTAAATATTTGTTAATGTAAAAAAAATGCTTTAAATGCTTCAAATCTATTATGCGGCTTCCCCTTGTGACCTACCCATGTCAAAACACACCTGCTGCACTCAGCTAATTGCCCTACATAGTACACAAAGCTTCTTTTTTTCAAAAACTCACTCATTGATTTTATATACATTTTTTACTATTAAAAAATGCTATAAATCTATTGTGCGGCTTGACCTTTTGACCTACCCATGTCAAAACAAATCTGCTGCACTCAGCTAACTGCCGTACATAGTCCACAAAGCTTCTTTTTTTCAAAAACTCACTCTTTGATTTTATATTATTTTTTTACTATTAAAAAATTCTATAAATCTATTGTGCGGCTTGACCTTTTGACCTACCCATGTCAAAACAAATCTGCTGCACTCAGCTAACTGCCGTACATAGTACACAAAGCTTCTTTTATTCAAAAACTTGACTTGGACAACGGGGGGGGGAATTAAGATCGTCTTGGTAGTGTATACCCATGACTTGGACAACGGGGGGGGGGGGGGTATTGTATGGTGGGTGGTAGTGTATACCCAGAGGAAACTTTTGCTTCTCGTTTGTATCCCTTCAGTTGCTAAAGAGGCAAAATGGTGATTCTCTTTTAAGGATCATTTAAGTATTACTTTTGTCACAATTATTTCTCCTAATTTTGCCTTAGGAGAAATAAAACAAGCAAAAGATGAGACACATAGCAATAAGACAAGTAGGAGTCACATAAGAGATATTAGTTTGAGAAGCAGGAGAAATACGGGAGACCTCTTATATGTTTGAGTGTAGTCTCACTTACAACTTGTTTCTCCTTAGGAGAAATAATAGAGCAGATGGAGTCACATAAGAGATATTAGTTTGAGAAGCAGGAGAAATACGGGAGATCTCTTATATGTTTGAGTGTAGTCTCACTTACAACTTGTTTCTCCTTAGGAGAAATAATAGAGCAGATGGAGTCACATAAGAGATATTAGTTTGAGAAGCAGGAGAAATACGGGAGATCTCTTATATGTTTGAGTGTAGTCTCACTTACAACTTGTTTCTCCTTAGGAGAAATACAGGAGATATCTTATGTGTTTGAGTGTAGTCTCATTTACAACTTGTTTCTCCTTAGGAGAAATAATAGAGCAAATGAGGAGACATTGCAATGAGAAACTGTTGAGAAGTAGGAGTTACAATTGAGATATCAGTTTGAGGGTCAAAAAATAGGGCACTCCAAAGCATTTCAAACTTTTATTTTATAAAACAAAGCAAAACAGTTGTACTTTAAAAATGGACTTTAAGCAATAGGAGCTTGCACAGATGCACTTTAAAATGGACTTCAAGCAATGGAACCATGTTAATGCCTTGATATGTTCTTTTTATAATGTGTATTCTTATTTATTTTTTGTGTGAGTGTGTATGTGAGTATTCTTTTTAAAAGCTGCACAAGCAAATTGCATTGTATGGACCAACTGCACAATGACAATTTAAGACTATCTATAAATCATACAACATGGATGGAGAGAAGAGCAGAAAATAGAACATTGTTAGTTTGTGAGCCACTCAAAAATACAAAGTAAGACATTTGTTTGACCGTCTGCTTTCATAACTGTGGGAATTTTGATACAGCACAAAGATCAGACACACCTTATTAATCACTTAAACACAGAATGGGGGATGTGATAGCTACCACTCACATTTGCTAATATGTTGCCCAATTGAAAAACAGATTTTATTGATATATTTGTCAAGCTTAAACAAGTTTGTTGAATTCCCTCACCTCATCTAGTGAGTAAACTGTATTGTCAGGCTAGGATTAACTCCTATCCAGCTTACCGCTAGGCAAAACCTTGTTTTGGTTGGACTAAGCCTATTCAGTGTAAAAAAAAAATGGGCATCTGAAAATAGTTTAGTTCAGAGTCCTGATGTCAAAAAAGTAATTTGGGCAATTTGTTTTTGTCATCTGGGAGCTGGCTCCATAGTCAGAACGCATAACAACTAAATGCAGCGTTGCCTTGTTTAGTTCTGATAGTGGGTTTCAACAGGAACATTTCTCCTGTGATCAGTGAGGTTTAAGTGATGAGTATTGCTGGAACATGTCACACAGTCTCATTGAAGGGCAAATCTGGTGTAAACTGATTCAAAGCCTTGTTGTTCGAGCTCACCAGGCACTGTCCAAAGGACAAAGAACAATAAAATGTGTCATAACCTAGACAAGTTATGGACAAGAAAATAAAGCTGACTCAATATGGCAAAAAAGCCTTCGGTATCTTCTTTCCATTACAGGGTTTCCCCAGGTTTGACCACCCCAAATAAGACTAGACCTTTTTAAGACCACTTACATGAAAATTAAGACCTACATCACACCCATTATGCGGTTGTAAAACATCAGATCAAATCCATAATGACAATTAGTACAACACTTCCCCATGATGTGCTGTCCTCTCCTTTCGACTGATTATGTTGATTCATTGCTGCCAGTGCGAAAACCCAAAGTATTGTTTGCGCATTTTCCAACAAATTAGACTAGTGTAGTTGTCACGATACCAAAATTATTGTTTCGATACCGATACCACATCAAGAATAGCGATTTCGATACTTCTTCGATAATTCTTAAAAAATGTATTTGATTTGGGGGCCCAGACCACCTTGACATCATCAGTAATATTGAATATAGTGTTATCATTCACACCAGTGGGCATCCTAGATTCTGCTTGACTCTTTCCACACACACAGAAAATTATGGCTTATTTCATGTTTCTATTTCATATACCTTCGAATTCATATAAAGTGTACAGTTAATGTATAGTATTTTTTAATCTACATAAATACTATTAATCTGCTTAATTGCTAAACATATTTAGTCATTTGAATACTTAATAATTAATAATTATTTTTAAACTATTACACCTAGGCAAATTTTAATGTGGTGTGTAGGCCTAGGTGTAATTGAGTGCTTGTCACTTTAAGAAATACGTGAGTAATTACTGTAGCCTTCAGTCTCACGGTTTTAGGCTAGTGAATAATAGTTGCACATAATGTATAAGGATATGTGGGATGCAATTCATTGTTGTCTGTCATTAGATAAAATAAATGTAAATAAAAAACTATCAAGTTCATAGAAGGGATCATGTTCAATAATGATTTTAGCACTAATGACGAATGACACACATGACCTGAGCTAGCAGAATTAGTTAGCAAGGAGCTCTCTCCAGATGTAAAAGTTTGCGCTGTCTATTTCTAAATGACATTAAACCCAATAGTAGACCTACGTACATCTCATAGCCTAGGTAGGGTAGGTTAGCAACACAAAATTAAGAGGTGCAGGTGAGCAAATCAACTTGATATTAGCCTATTATTATGTGTTACCACAGAATCACTTAAGCTAAACTAGCAGCCATGTCTCGCTGTTTATGGCACGACAGCTGCGTGTGTGAGGAGAAAAGACGCACAGCCACAGGCTTGGGGAGGAGGCACTAGAAGCATGCCTTGTGCACACGAACAAGAACACGGTCATTCTTAAAAGTATTGATACTAATAAAATTAGGTATTGTGACAACTGCTAATCGCTATTGCGACACTTTTGTAGTATCGGTGCACCGTGCAACACTAAATTAGATGATCTCTGATGTTATGCAAACCCCTGTTGAATTTTCACATTGTTGTTGTTTTTTCCCCCATTTCACCTTGCTTGCAGGCTAGTATAATTAAAATTTCAGACCTTCGTTTAAAAAATTAAGACTTCGGCAACAGAATGTAAGACTTTTTCAGACCTTAAAGGTCTCATCTCATCGTTTTTTCATTAATTTTGCAGTAGTCTGTAGTGTTGATGAATGCCCTGTGAGCCGGTTTTGGTGAAAAAAATGCTGTCCTGCGTCTGTTTCATGCTGTTCTAGTTTGGTGGGGAAGGTGGGCGGGGAGGAACGACTGGATTTCGCCTCTAGTCATGAATATTAATGACATGCTAATGAATTCACCTCTGATTGGCTAACAGTACTGTGACGCTTCCTCCAGTGCGTCCTCATCCGATTCTGCCTGTGCTATGCTCCATATTCAACTTTACAGTGCTAAAACCTGGCTAAAACTCGAGTCAAAACTGTTGCACAAAATGTCTTCGGAGATACAACTTCATGTGTTTGATCCTAGTATTCGAGTAGGAAGAAGAACCGCTTCCTGATCGTTTGTCGGTGAACGTTGGTTTAATAGAATGGTAACAATTGCCTGTCAGCTTAAAATTTCTCCTAAAAGAGGTAAACGTTTGTGACAATCGTCATCTTGCTTTCAAGTAATAAACAGTTGGAAACGTTTTAAAATAAAGACCTATTTCTTTACACAGTCAAAAGTCTTTGCAATCTTCCTAGTAGATATTTTACTTCACAACACAGGTAAGCACCCTAAATGCAGTTCAGCCACTGACCTAGCCTGCTAATGCTATCGGAATAGCTAGATAGTTATGGTTTGAATTCCATGATACTATCATTGAAATACCACTTGGTCATAGCCCAATATATATATATAGATCTAAATGCAAACACGCCTACCTAGCTATATTTTGCTGGAATTGTACCAGAATGCCTACAGAAGCAGAGAATGTGTGCTGCAAGACTTCTCCGGTAATGAGAACTATGGCTTTGATAGCCTGACATTGGCAGAGGTTAGCCTACTCAAGTTGTTTTCTGTCACGTATGACAGAAAAAGTAGCCTACTATAGGAATCTTATAGTATTTTGGGACTAAATATTACAGTAATCTTATAGGAATACTATAGTATTTGGACATACTATAGGTACTACTACTATACTAGACTACTATAGAAAAACTATAGCGGTTACAGGATATTATAGTTATTAGTAGTACTTCTACAGTATGTCCCAATTATTTCTATAAGATTACTATAATATTTTGTCCCAAATACTATAAGATTCCTATACTACTTTTTCGTAAGGGGATTGCTCATGTGGTTAGAAAAATGGGCAACACCAGTACCCCTGTTGCCTGTATGACCCTGTACCCAGGATTAGAACCAGTCTGCCTTAGCATAATGTACTCCCTTCAAAATGCACTAAACATTCGACTATGACGACTATGGCCCTCTGTGAGACAGAAGATATGAAAGGTAAGATAAACCTTTAGCTTAAAAGGGACAAAAACTGATGAAACTCCTAAAACAAATATACAAAACAGGTCAATTTTCTATAAACAACTTTATTATATTTACATACAGCAGTGGTACTCAAAGTGTGGTCCGCAAGCTCTCAAGTGTTCCACAAGTAGATGTGGTAAAATATAATAGATGAGTTGTTTGCAATATTGAACCAACTTGTATGTAAATCCAAACAGTTCTGCTACACCGATGTAACCTATGCCAGTTTAAATCATATGAATCCTCTGACACCATAAGCAAGGTGCAAAGACAATAAGCAAGGTGGTTCAGTAAGAAGGCCTATTGTGTAATATACTGTTGAAGTAGGTCTACTGTTTTTTTTTTTTTTTGCTAGGTGGTCCGTGAAACACTGACAAATAGTAATATTACAGTCTATTAAAATAATGCAAACACAAAACAAGAACATCCAAACTATGCACAGAATTAACAATGTCCTCTTTTTGCCAGACGATGCAGACATCTGGCCTACAGAATCTTTGTAAGATGGTGCTGGGATTATTTAGGGAAAAAGGTCTGAGTTGTTGTTTCGGCTTGTATTGTCCTGGGGCTCCGAACAACACGGACAACACACAAAACACATTTGTTGGCTGTGATGATTTTATTACATTGCTCTTTGATTGCGCTGGGCCATAGGTGGAGCCATCAGGTGTTATTGTGGAGATGTCGCTTTCATCCTCCTCCTCCTCTTGATCAACCCGAGGTCTTCTAGCTGGCCTTGGATGAACAGGCTTGATGGCAGTAGAGGTAGCAGGCCCCTATGCCCATGGTGTATCCGAAGTGCTTGTATCAATACTCATACTTTTCATGAAGTATTCTGTTTGGGTACCTAAAGTAAATAAATGTGTATTACTGTCAAGTTACAAGATACTACTGGTACACAGGACATTCACTATCTCACAAAACTGTACTGGCACAATGGAAACAAAAATATTTTGTGACTGTGATAAGGTGTATGATGTACTAAGTAGCACACCCACAAGAAGACATTCGGTAATATCAATTATATCTGTTATGCAATTCCTGGGTTTCATCAGGTCCATTTACACAGGTGTATTAATCAAGCACCATGCAGTCTGCATTCATAATCGAGGTGCTTGATTTTATACACCTGTGGAAAGTGATCTGAAGAAACCCATGAATTGACTTTCCAAAACATTGACGAGCACATAAGAACCTGTATTAGCCTACTAGACAAAGACTTCTAGAAACTAACTAGCACAACAATAAAAGTTAGATCACAAACCTTTGCTTCTAACATGATGACCTAATGTAGGCTAGAAAGCTGTGTAGCCTGACATGAGGATGTGCTCTGGAAGACATACAAAACACTAAGTAAACAGCAAGTAATCAAACAAAACATCATTGTATGTCAATGTAATAATGGCAAGACATAAATTAGACTGAAGTGTAAATACCTGAGCTCTAGTGATAGCAACTTAGCCTAATAGTGCAGGGGTATTGTGTTTTTGATTTTCCCTGTTTAGACTAGAACAATACCTGTACTTAGTTGAGCATAAAATATTGTTGCTAATATTATTATTTGTGGTTTAACGCTTAGGTTAGAAGATTATAGGTTCAACAAGCAAAATCTCTGGGTAGTGTGGTCATACAGTTTCTTATGAGTTTAGCTACACCAGGCACGTAACTGAAGCATTCCGTTCGCGTTATGTACTACAACAATTAGCTTCCAATAGGCCTAATCAATGGAAGTAGCTACACCTGGCGTGTTAGTGGCCTGTAGGCTACGTTCGGGAAAATAGACCATTCCTCTAATGGATTTTACCAGAGCCCTTCCTATTAGACATTCTCTGATTTTACACGTCGCGAACAGAACACTTCAGTTACATGCCTGGTGTAGCTTCCTGTAATATAGGCTAGCCTAAGCCTAGCTTGTACCCTTTTCATGCATGCTAACGTGAAGAATATGAACATGCTATTTTGTAACAGTCGTTAGGTGGAAAAGTTTGTTTGTACTTACAGCCTGTGAGCTGGTAGTCAATCGTCATGACGGTACAGAACCAGATTTTCAGAACATCAATGCAAAACCACTTTCTAAGGCAATGAGTGTGGTCGAAATGATTGGAACACAGAACTAATGTTGCACTACTTCGGTGGTGGTGTTCCAACGATAAATCCGAACCATTTCTTCCTCAACTCATGTTTCTAAGGCAAGACATGCAACATTGATGTGTTATTGCCAGAAATAAAACAGGCACGATTTTTTTTCCGCCATGTTGGCAACTTGCTGTTAGCTCCTACTAGCTGCAGAGAGACAATCCCCTAGCCGCAAAATCTTCCAGTCTTCCTGTAGGCGGTCACAAGCCAAGGTGGGCGAGGCCATGAATAGTCAGTTTCCCTTCGGCGTCATTGGGAAGGGCTCTTTCTGATTCGCTTGTTTTTCCGTGTATTTTCTTTCATTGGCTAATGCGGGCAATGGGGGTAGAAGATCATTTTCACGTGCAGCATGCATATGCAACTTGGAGTGAGCTATAGTATTTCGAAAGTAACAAGTATTAAACGGTTTCTCAGTGAATGTGACCTTTAATTAAGGAACATGACATTTAAGACCGTTTAAAGACTTTTAAGACCCCGCGGCTACCCTGCATTAGGTCAGGAATACCAAAAGTACTTCTATACGGCTCTGGGCTATACTTCCCTGTCCATAACTCAGAATTGGCTGTGCCACATTTTCTTTTTCCTATGAACAGCAGTGATTTCCAACAAGAGCTATGGATCAATTCATACTGGATTTGTCCTTTAAGTGATTTGTAAACAAGTAGGAGTGCTTTAGGTGATCCGGTAAATCAAAGACAATGACTCAATATTACATCTAAATTAGCCCCAAAAATTTGGCTCTGATCACTCAAGAGACACTGACAATTGTCAAGAACAAAAAAAAATACAGAAAATACAGTATACACCATACAACAAATATTGTTGGTGAGTTAATCATTTTGGCCATGTCTTTTTTTTTTACTTTTGATGTATGTTCAGCCCATCTGTAAAATATCTTCATAAAACCTAGTGGAAATTTCGCCTCTATCATTTCTATGACAATGTGATTTTGTAGCTTTCGTAGCTACACAGTTTGACGTTAACTGTATAAAGGTTGAATAATTTTAGTGCAGTTTTGGAACCTCCAGCCCTCGTAACAAAAGCCTTCTTGACCTTTGCAGATTCCACAGCTGTCCATCCGCAGAGCGTTCCACAGTGCATAACGTAGGCTGC
Organism: Alosa sapidissima; assembly: GCF_018492685.1. Taxonomy (NCBI): domain Eukaryota; kingdom Metazoa; phylum Chordata; class Actinopteri; order Clupeiformes; family Clupeidae; genus Alosa; species Alosa sapidissima. The sequence continues at coordinate 37,753,674 of NC_055965.1, forward strand.
AAATAAAAAGCAAAATCAATCTATCAGTGTGGTAATAATAGCTCTGAAACTGACACTTTCAGTCATTGATTTTGATTAGCTGAAACGTGTTCCTTTCTGTTGTAATTCCCAAGTTACACAAAGTTACACAAGGTTACACATCCTTGTGTACACATCCCTACGCAAAGAATGGTAAAAAATAAAGTTGTTACAAGCTGTGGCCAATGTTCCACTTACCATTGTGTGACAGTCTACATGAACTATTTATTGGTGTAGGGGTGTCTTTATAAAACCATCAACAACCAGGCTGAAATTACTAAAAGAGGAATACAATAAATCATCTGTTGGAAATTGATCTTAATGCCTCAATTAAAAAATTAAAAAAATAATAAATGTTATTCCTTAAAATACAGGAGGCATAAGTAAGGAACCCCCTATGTTAAAATCCCATAGAGGCAGGCAGATTTTTATTTTTAAAGGCCAGTTATTGAATGGACTATGGATCCTGATAAAGTTCCCTTGGCCTTGTAATTAAAAGATAGATAGATAGCCCCACATCACTTACCCTTCACCATACCTAGATATATCATGGTTTTCAGTTAGGCTAATAGCTGGTTTGATTTGCATGCTACAGATTCTATTAATAGCAAAAGAAATGTTGACTGGTAAGTTATTCATGACTGCAGATGCTGACTTGCCTATTTAATTTAATTTAACTTAATTTATTGTGCTTATAGAGCGCCAAAACATAACACATGTATCATGGCGCTTTACAGAATGTAGGCAATCAGAGAAAGAAGGGAAGAAAGGAAGAAAAGAAAAGCAAGAGAGGCCCATGGGTAACAGGGGCGAGAGAGAGAGAGAGAGGCCCATGGGTAACAGGGTAACAGGGGGGAAAAACTCCCTAGAATTGGAGAAACATATAGGAAGAAACCTCGAGCAGATCCACGACTCAAGGGCCTGACCATCTGCCTAGGGTCAGTACAGGACGGTAAGGTCTGTATACATGACAAATGCATATGATAGTCGGGTGTAGAGAATAAGACATGGTGTTAAAAGCACTTGAGCTGAAAGTTACAAGAGGTGGGATGATTACGTATCCGTTATGATAATTTATTACTCCTGATTTAGTGACAGAAAGTTCAATAGTCCAGCGTTGGAATTGTCCAGGGAAAGGGAGTTGTCGAGGGGCATGTGGTGGGTTGGCAGACGGGCCAGTAATCCGGGCAGAGTTGCCATAGGCTGGTGGTGGGTCGCTAGGCTGTACGGGCCAGGAGTCCAGATAGGGGGCAGTAATAGGGCAATCGGGGATGGGACTTCAGGTGAGATGGGTGAGAGGAGGGCCAACACATGGATGGTTGATGACTGGTGATGATATACCTCACAAGTGAGGTACAGTAAGGGGGAAGAAAGAGAGATGTAGAGTGGGTTAGTATTACTAAAAATCAGAATGGTTAATGTCAATAAGTAATCAGTAGTACTATATATTGTTACAGTATACCATGGTGGGAATAGGCAAGAGAGGAAGAGTTGAGAGAGAGAGAGAGAGAGAGAGAGAGAGAGAGAAGGGGGGAGAGGAGAGGGGGGGGGGGGGGTTGTACCGCGTGACACATGAAAAGTCCATGACAGCACTATGCTATAGCAGCATAACTAAGGCATGGTGAGGGGTAGTCGACACCAGCGCAGGTATGGTCAGTGACCACCATCGCACGCGCGACTGTGGTGCCAGTCACACGAGGACTCAGCAGGGTGGTCCATTCCAAAAAACCCTGAGGTGGGTTAATTTCCACGCACCATACCTAACTATGGGAGGCAATAAAGAGGTATGTTTTAAGTCTAGACTTAAAAATAGGGAGGGTGTCTGCTAGTCGAATTGAGGTAGGAAGATTATTCCAGAGGAGGGGTGCGCGATAGCTGAAAGCTCTGCCTCCTACTGTAGTTTTTGAGATTCTTGGAATTACAAGAAGGCCAGTATTCTGTGATCGTAGCGGTCTGGGTGGGTTATATGGGACTAGGAGATCTTTAATATATTCTGGTGCCTGGCCATTAATGGCTTTGTATGTTAGAAGTAATATTTTGAAGTCAATGCGACTTCAAAACAGGCAGCCAGTGTAGAGATGCCAGGATAGGGGAAATATGTTCATATTTTTTAGTTCTAGTGAGTGTGCGAGCAGCTGTATTTTGTATAAGCTGTAAGCTCTTTAGACAGGTGTTATTGCAGCCAGCGTATAGAGCATTGCAATAATCAATCCTTGAGGTGACAAAAGCATGGATTAATTTCTCAGCGTCTGGTAGGGATAAAGACTTCCTTATCTTTGAAATGTTCCTTAAATGATAAAATGAAGCGTTGGTAATCTGTTTTATGTGATTACTTAGTGATAGGTCTTGGTCAATTGTAACTCCTAGATTTTTAACACATGTGGATGAGGATAGTCGGAGATCAGTAAATGTAGCTTGTGATGAGGATAGGATATCCCTCATCTTTTTAGGACCTAAAACCATGACTTCTGTTTTATCGGAGTTCAAAAGCAGGAAATTGTTCGTCATCCATGTCTTTATGTCTCGTATACATGTGTCAAGTTTGGCTAACGGAGTCAATTCGTCAGGTTTTATGGAAAGGTATAGTTGTGTATCGTCTGCATAAGAATGAAATTTAATGCCATGTTTCCTAATTTCTGAGCCTAGAGGAAGCATATAGAGAGAAAATAACAGGGGCCCTAGTACTGAGCCTTGAGGCACCCCATATTTTACCATAGTCTGGGTAGATGGTTCATTGTGAACCTGTACAAGTTGTCTGCGGTTAGAAAGGTATGATCTAAACCAAGCGAGTGCTGAGTCTTTAATGCCTATCGAATGTTCAAGCCTGTGGAGTAGTATGTTGTGGTCTATGGTGTCAAAGGCAGCACTGAGGTCCAGGAGGACCAATATTGATATATGTCCATTATCGGCAGCGATGAGGAGGTCATTAAAAATTTTAACTAAGGCTGATTCAGTACTGTGGTGAGCTCTGAAACCAGACTGATATAATTCTTGGATTTTATTCATATGCAAGAAGGTACCAATTTGTTTCGACACTATTTTTTCTAGTATTTTTGACAAAAAAGGGAGATTAGATATAGGCCTATAGTTGGCCAGGTTGTTAGGGTCAAGGGTAGGCTTTTTGAGGGATGGCTTAATGACAGATAACTTAAACGACTGTGGTACATGGCATTGTCCAAGAAAGGAAGAGCAGTCTTCAGAAGATGAGTAGGAATAGGATCTAGTAGACTAGTTGTAGATTTTGATGAAGAGATTGTGGAAGTGAGGTCTAATATGTCAATAGGTGTAAATGAATTCAACGTTGTTCGTCTCATCTGTGAGTCAATTATGTTTTCGCTACCGTTCAACAATGGAGTATGAATATCTGGTGAGACTGATTGGTTATTAATCTTATCTCTAATTGTTTCAATTTTGTCATTGAAAAAGTTCATGAAGTCATTACTGTTTAGGCAAATAGGGATAGATTCGGTTACTTCAGTGTGGCTCTTCGTCAGGCGGGAGATTGTGGTAAAGAGAAATTTTGTATCGTTTTTGTTTTCTTCGATCAGCGAGGAATAGTAGGTTGACTTAGCCTCGTTGAGTGCTTTTTTGTAGGTGATAAGGCTATCTTTCCATGCTTGCCGAAAAACTTCCAATTTAGTGGTACGCCATTTTTGTTCAAGTTTACGCGCTGTTTGTTTGAGTGTTTTTGTCTGTGTGGTATACCATGGAGCACGCCTTACTTGTTTTCTCATTCTCTTTTTGAGTGGTGCTACTGAATCAAGGGTTGAGCGTAATGAGTTCATCACATTATCAGTAAACAAGTCGACCTCGGCTGGATTAAGGAAAGAGCCTTCTGATAGGCCTACCACATGAGTCCGGAATGGGCTGGATTAAGGGATGGGTCTTCTGATAGGCCTACCACATGAGTCCGGAATAGGGCAAGCGTAAGCGAAATTTTTTCTATAAAGTCTGCATTAGTTTTTTCAGATAAGCCGCGGCTGTAGTATTCAGCTAAATTAGGTACTGCATGTTGTAATGTCATTGTAAAAGTAATTAGATGGTGGTCAGTTAAGGTCGGGTGTTGTGGCAAGATTGTTAACTGCTCTATGTTTATGCCGTATGACAAGACTAGATCAATAGTATGGTTATGTCGGTGCGTGGGTGAATTAACGTTTTGGCAGAACCCGACATGTCAATTAGGGATTGAAATGCAATTGTGAGACAATCGTGCACATTATCCATATGAATATTAAAATCACCCAATATAAGTATTTTTTCTGTTTGGATAGTTAAAGTGGAAAGGAAATCAGAAAATTCCTCTAAGAATTCAGTGTAGGGGCCAGGGGGTCTGTACAATGTGACCACAGTTACAGGCTGATCAGTTTTCCAGTCTGGCGGTAAAAAATTGAGGACTAGAACTTCAAAAGATTTAAACTTGTGTGTGAGCTTGGGAGATGTGAGAAGACTAGATTGATAGATTGTAGCTACTCCACCTCCCCTGCCAGTGTGGCGTGGTACATGATAATTCAAATGGGAGGGAGGTGTAGACTCATTTAATGGAAGGTATTCATCTGGTTTAAGCCAGGTTTCAGTAAGACACATAACATCTATATGATTGTCAGTAATAATTTCATTAACCAAGGCAGTTTTACTTGACAGTGATCGAATATTAAGTAAAGCAAGTGTAAGTTGCGTTTTTGGAGGAATTTGCTTCACCGGAGAAGTTTTTATCGTAATAAGATTGCTACGAATAATTCCCCTAGTGGGTCGAGTAAGAGTTGACAGTCTTGGTACAGACACCCTCTCTATTTGGCCTTGTATGCCCTGTATACCTGGGTGACTGTTAGGACGGCAGAGATCTGTGTAAGACCTTATCTCTGCTTCCTGGATCTCTGGTTCGTCAGGAACTAGCCTCGGTTAAGTGACGGTCTATGTTCCTTGAAAGGAGGGCAGTACCCTCCCATGTGGGATGGATACCGTCTCTTTTCAACAGTCCAGGTTTCCCCCAGAAGGAGCTAAAGTTATCTATGAAGCCTACATTGTTATTGGCACACCACTTTGACAGCCATCGGTTGAGGTCCGAAATTCTGCTGAGCATTTCATCACCTCTTTTAATGGGTATGGGTCCAGAGAAAGTTACAGAGTCAGACATCTGTTGCGCGAACCTGCACACGGAGATAAAGTTTTGTATGGTGATCTCCGATTGACGCAATCGGACGTCATTAGTGCCAGTGTGGATAACTATTTTCGAGTATTTACGATTAGCTTTAGCCAGCACTTTCAAATTTGATTCGATGTCGTTAGCTCTGGCCCCAGATATCGATTTTACTATGGCCGATGGAGTCGCTAGCATCACGTTTCGTATAGTAGAAGCGCCAATGACCAGAGTAGCAGGTTTCTCGGTTTCTCTAGCTAAGGGGGAGAATCTATTAGAAACATGAATAGGTTGGTGGTTAGCAGTGGGCTTCCTTCGTTTGGATTTAGATCCAGGCGAAACAGGCCCAACGGGCTGCTTTCGCTTGGGTCTGGCTCCCCTAACAGTCACCCAAGGACTATCCCCTTGCTGCGAGGGGGCTGTCATGGTTGCGCTAACTGTGCAGTCGGCTGGTGCATCCACACAATTTACCAAGGGTTCTGCCACTAGCTGTTTGCTAATCTGATCCAGTGTGTGGATGCGATTCTCTAGTTCACCTGTCCTCGCCTCCAAGTTAGCTATTAGTCTGCATTTTTTACAAGTAGCATGTCCACTAAAGGAGGCTGAAGAGTTAGCTAGCATGTGACACGCCGGGCAACGGAGAGAATCGGAAATAGGAGAGGCAGGGGCAGCAGAGGACCCTGCCATCGTCCTTAAGATAGATTAGACAAGTGAATTATATTAGACAAGTGAATTGGCTACACGAGTGGTTAAGAGTGGAGTTTTTACGTAAATAAAACCTAGGTGTAAATAAGGTGGATTACGTGGAAAGAAAAAAAGGAGCGAGCTAGCGTGAAAGCAGCCACTCTGACACTACAAACAGGAAATGACGTAAATTCGCTTACCGTAATCCTTCAAGCTCTCGATTCCTCGACCGCAGCAACGCTACTTCCTAGTTTACCTGGGTTACAAGAATGCCCTTTCACTCCTGTTACAATATGCTGTAATTTATAGCAGGTTAAACAAAAGTGAGAACATATTGTGGGGAAAAATATACTTACCATTTTGGTACGCTGTTTGTTCAGCAATTTGATCTGATGGTCCAATTTTCCAATTTTTTAAGAAGCTGCCAGCCTCTTTTCAGTGGCATTGAGCTGGAACCAGTTTAAACCAGTGGCAATAACGTTAGCTTCGTCATCTTGACTGACATCCCAAAGACATTTTAAAATTCCGTGCATTTTGGCTACAGCATGGCTTAACACCATTCAAAACATACAGACTAAAGCTGTATAAGGCAAAGTAAGCTAGCAACGTTAAATTGTCTAACGTTAGCTTTATATACAAGCGGCACAGCCAGTGATGTAACTTACAAGTAGCTAACATTAACTAGCTAGCTAACTTTATGTGCTGCTTCGTCAGATTGTTCAATGATAAATTGAGTCTAAAAATATGCAAGAACGTTAGCAAATTACCAAAATGTTAATGTACCTTCTCTGGGTTTTCGTGGTGGCACAATACTTCATACCCACACAACGTTTCACTTGGTTTCACTAGGCGCCAAATCTAGACTGCATTTTCTGGTAGCAGCTAGGAGTCTTCTGCACGCGAGTTTGTCACGTCCGACCATCATAGACCTCTGGAGTCTAACTTGATTTCTCTAACTTGCTAACAAGTCGCAAGTTAGCTCTGGGGTAGCAAAAATCTAATTGTGCCGCCTTCACGTAACATTATAATATCTACTCGAAGGTTGAAGACAAAAGTGCGTTCAGGAAAACGTCTGCATGTCCCAATTCGTCGTCTCCCTGGCCTGCGCGTGAATTTAACAGGTGATCTCCTTATATGGGCTCTTTGCCTCCTCTCGTGCGGCTCGCGGCTGCTCAACTGATGTTCTCACTTCTCCTTGGATTCATAGTTTTTTATTCTTTGAAATAGCCTATTTTTCTAGTAAATGAAAATGCTTTTCATAAGTTGATAGTACTGGCAATAGTTAGGCTGCAATGTTTAAATTAAAATAAGTTTACTGTCACGTTATGGATCTAGCCCATAAAGAAGCAGAAACGTTTGTTTCTTTAGCCAGGTGTAATGCTACTGTTGCAATCAGGAAAACCCTGATGCTAAGAGTAGGCTAAATAGAAAGAGGAACACGGACATTCAAAGGGAGGATTAATCTTTTTTGTAGGCTAGCATAACCCTTCTGGTTGATATGTCAACATAACCAAAATTACACAGTTAAAAAACGTGTTTAACACGTTAGTTTGGCACTTGGTATACCAGACTTAACTGATGCATAAAGCTTTAAACCTGAACATTTCCCAAAGGCACTGACCTTTCCAAGTACAAGGTAAAGGTAGGGTACATAGACGTCAGTCAGAGAAGCAGACACTCAACGGAACATTTGACGGTCACATTGGCATCTTATCAGTTGTTACATCGGAGCATTTCTCATGCTAATAAGTCATTCAGTGATGGGGAATTTGTGATGTGTGTCAGATATCTTTGCGGCTCTTGTGTTGAAATTTTTTTTGGCTCTTCATGCTGGACTGGTTGGCCACCCCTGGCATAGATGGTAGCTTTTTTGTAGGCGAACACTCAGAGGTCTGTCAGCGCATAGCCTGCATAGTCTGCATAGTCTTGTACCACTGTCTTTATGCCTCACTGTTTGCATGCTATATTAGCACATTAGCACATATGCATAACCCCCCCCCCCCCCCTCCATGCCACAGCCGAACTGTGGCCACACTTATACATTTTCTTAAATAGTTAAATATATAGATATATAGACTTTACTTTACTTTATTTCTGCATTGTTGCACTGTTGACTTACTCATTTGCACTATCACCATTGCACTACCACCGTGACACTCATTCACACAGAGCACCTTACCATACCTTACTATGCACAGAGAATCACAGGCTCAGTCCCTGCCTCAGTCATTGCAAGTGCCTCAGATTTATTAATCACCACTATGTGGATACTGTTTTTAGAATTGATTTAGATTAAGTGTTAGTATAATTTGTAATTTTGTTATTTGTATTTTAGTATATTTAGCATATCCTTTATCTTCTACTGTCCTTACTGCTTAGTTGTGTTTTTATATTATATACTTTAATTACTCTTCTGCTGTTAAAGAATGTGTTTGTGTTGTATGTATGCTGCTGAGACCTTGAATTTCCCCTGGGGATCAATAAAGTATCTATCTATCTATCTCTATCTATGTGTGGTGGTCACATCACATGGTTAGGCCTACTGTTTGCAAATGTGAACTTGAAAATATGTGCAATTAAAACATATAAGCCAATGAAAATCATTTAATAATTGTTGTACAACAGCTAGAGCTCTTACAGATGAAGGATGAGCATTACATGAGTTTACTTAGAGAGCTCTCTGATGGATAAGCCTGAGTAAAATATGAGATATAGCCTAAATTGTGCAAATCTGAGTATTGTATAAGCCTTTGCTGAGATCTCTTTTGTAAATCAAAAAAGGACTAAACTGAGATAACTAGAATGAGAACGGTTCAAGCTTGTGAAGAGATCTCTTTTACAGAACTGATGGAGCCTAATCTGAGATTTACCAAAAAAGATCTGAAATGAGAATTGCATGAGTTTACAGAGAGAGCTCTCTAGTGGATCAGCCTGAGTAAAATATGAGATGTATAAATTAGACAACACTGAGCATTGTTTAAAATATTGATGAGATCTCATTTGTAGATTAAAGGGAGTCTACACTGAGATAACTCTTTTGCTCCAGAGACAAACCTGAGAAGCGGGAGACAAAAGCAATAATCTCATTTTTATATCACTGTGATCTCATTATTGTCTAGGAGAAACAATTGAGAAAGAGAGGAGCTCTCATTTTAACATTTTCTTTCCTCTGGGTAGGTCTAATTGAGTGCCTGTCACTTTAAGACGTTTGACGAAACCCTTGCAATTGTAAGACAGTTGAAAGGCTGCTGATGTGTGGATGCAATTCATAACGTTTTCTACATAGTTAAAATAAAGGTTCATGTACTTCTCCTTTTGAATTTTGGAAAACACTTCTCCATTTACATCGGGATTTTGCAAATATTCAGTGTCAGAGTCAATAAAATGAGCCCTTCAACGAAATTGACAAGCAGCTGTAAGTAGGCTAAGCATGCTAAATTCGACATCCAAACAGTATTCTAATGTTAGCTGTTACGGGCAGTCGGACACCACCCTTAACATAAAGGGGAGACGCACACAGATCAGCTCGTATCAAAAATAGGGGTATGTTTATTTAACAGATTGGGTATCAAAATAATAAGTAGGTTAACAATAACTAGCAACCACGATAGCGGAACGCTTTCTACAGCCGGGTGGACGGCTAGACGGAAGTCAATGAGACAGCAGGCTCGGATGTCATTCTCTGTGTGCGCCCCCTCAGGAGCGGTCCTAGAGTCCTTTTATAGCGCAGGTAGGCCTCGCTCAGGTGTGGCTCACCTGCAATTAAGTACAGGGGAAGACACTGCACCCAACAGGGGTCGCCAAACACATGTAGGAGCAAACACAAGAGCTGGGGGACGTAACATTAGCTTTGAGATACTGCTTGATTTCATAACTTAACTTAGTTTAGTCTCTTCAATGTAGCCTACTATGTTGTGATAAGACCTTAGCAGAGTTCACTCCAATGCAGCAGTTTTGAACAAATTTGTGCAGCATGGTCACGATGCTAAGTGGATTTAATAGCAATTTAGCCAGACGTCTTCTATGCAATGCTTCTATGTGGCAACAACAATCCTTCAACAATCGTGAATATTTTGTTAAATGCACATGCAGAGGAGTGGCAGCGGGCTACGAGAGAGAGCGGGGCGGGGCAAGGAAAGGCTGCGTGCGTAAAAAGCGCAGCTCAATGGCAATGCAAGGATTTGACCTTACATTTAATTTAAATTATTTGTAGGCAGCCGTGGCCCGCTGGTTAGCACTCTGGACTTGTTGCTGGTTCGAGCCCCGACCAGTGGGCCACGGCTGAAGTGCCCTTGAGCAAGGCACCTAACCCCTCACTGCTCCCCGAGCGCCGCCGTTGTAGCAGGCAGCTCACTGTGCCGGGATTAGTGCTTCACCTCACTGTGTGTACACTGTGTGCTGTTTGTGTTTCACTAATTCACCGATTGGGTTAAATGCAGAGACCAAATTTCCCTCACGGGATCAAAAAAGTATATATACTTTTACAAGAGCAGCATAGACATAAAAGCAGCATAGACATAAAAGCAACATACAGGGACAAGAGCAGCATAGACATAAAAGCAACAGGGGCAGTACGTAGACAAGAGCAGCATAGACACAGGGCTGCCAACTTGTAAAACCTTGGAGTGAGATTTGGTGGGGCCAACCAAAATGTTGCTGCATAGGCTACTTATTCAGCAGGATTATAACCGTACAGCAAAAAAAAAAAAAAAAAAAAAAAAAACAGTGGCCTACTACTAGGACCTCGGCCTGAACCTGCGTTCATCTGATGCTGTGTGTTTTGTAAGAATTTAAGAAATGTTTCACTTTCAATTGTGACTATTTTGCACTTCATATAACCATGCACACGCAGGTGGAATAGTTATGGTGATATTGCAATAAGTTCACAGCCACAAAACATATTATGCCACAATTAACAGTTCCGAAATGGTCAAAAATGTGTGTACATTTCAGCACTCCATGAAATTATGCAGAAGTGGTCACCTGTGTTATTCAGCTAGTTAATTTAAGATAAGATATTGGTCATTGTAATGGCCACTAGCCTATAGCCTACATGCTCTTCTTTTTTCAGGACGTACCCATATCTTAGCCTGGGTGTTCCCATGCTGCCTTGCGCGCAATTTGATTCACGCTGCTAAGGCAGCCTGGAGACCATGGAGCAAATTTTCGCCTGAGATAGGGGACCAATCACAGAACAAGGGGGAAAGCAAGACGATGATGAGCTATGCACAGACGCATTTGATAGACATTCGTGGCACCCAATAAACGGATCTGGGCATTTTTTTCAAATACGAGAAAATTAACGTTTGGTTCCCAGACCACGTCTCATTGAGAAGTGGTAGCGCTAGCCAGGCTACCCATATCTGGGAACTATGATGTGAATGTTTGCATGTGGCTTATGTCAGGCTTTATATCAAGAGAAAAATATTTGTGTCTCATTATTAGATTTTCGTCCTATTTTTGCATTAATGTTACTAGGAAGCATGCCAATAGAAATATATTCATTTATCTGTGTAAGTAGGATTGGCTGGAACCTGGCAATATAAGAACTATGATAGTGGGATAGGCTAATCTATGGCTGAGCAATTTGCAAAAATGTATGTAACCTACTGACAAATAATTTACTTTAGAATACATTATAATTTCGCCCCAATGAGACTAGCCGATGTAAAAATGTGGTGCAATTTCAAAACCGGATTAGGAACCACTTATTGCACAGAGGCTTTATATCCTCGTATTCGGTAGGCTACGGTTTGCTGTTTATTTGTGATATTGGGTTTGCCTTGTGTTGTGTGAAGGGTTAGTGAGATATTTAACCAAGAGTAATGGGTGTGCAGTGTGTGCAAAATGCAAATAATTATGATTAAATTGCATATACTGTAAGTTCAATGTTAATTTTCTCGCAAACCATTTATCACAGCAACCTGGCGCTAATATCATTGGAAAGCTTAGATTCCGCTCGTTCACATGTTCGCACGTGTGATATCTGTATCTGTAGGTTTAGTTTAGTTGAGCCTCATCTGCCAGGTATTTGACCTACCAGGTTGACACTTCAGCGTGAAAAATACTCAATAATAAATACTCAAAGCATACCTGAAGCCGGGAAAATGCGGGGGGGAATGCGCCTGGGATGGCTTTGTGAAGTAGGCCTAGCATCGCAAATGAGAGAAATTCTAGAAAATTCCACAGACAGGGGGTGCTCTTGAACAGGGGCGCAGCTACCCATTTTTTGAGGGGTATGAAACAACAACATTGGCACCCCCTCAAAAAAAAAAGGAAAAAAAAAAAAAGGCCAATAATTTACACTATTACTGTGCATTAGTATCTATTGAATATGTTTTTAAAGAAATGCTGCCAATTTGATGTTTAACTTGATGTTATACTTGATAAGCATTGATAAATGGTGCATTGTCATTTTAAGAGAGTCTAAACGGTTCTCATAACTTCATTTTGCCCCAGCTATTGTTCACAATGGATAAGGCTGATAGGCCTACTCTAGCCTTGTTTGTTTGCACCACATTGACAACACAATATTAACTTATTACAAGGAGCCTTCATTGTTAGGATATGGAAACATGTAATGAGTTGCTGCTAGCGTGACATTTCTGTTTGCAGTTGGCCATTAAAAGTGCAGTATGACCATGGCCACCTAGCTATCTGGAATAGGCTATGCTTCAATCGGCATTATGCTTAACAAACGCTAGTTAGTCTGTTAACATTCATATTTGCCTCCAAGTACAGACGTCATCACTTTAAATCCTACCTGTTGCCTTTCACCGTCCACTTATTCAACTGCTGTCACATCCCTGGACATGCCATCTCCGTTTCCCTATTTCTTTTTCTATTTTTAGCTGCCGAAAGCTTTTTTTGCTGTATCCATCTTTTTCCATAGACGGCAACTCACTACTCGTGAAACTAATGAAATGTGTGTGTCTCACGGCCAATGCGTAAGAGTTGGCAGCCCTGTAGACATAAAAGCAACATACAGGGACAGTACGTAAACAAGAGCAGCATAGACATAAAAGCAACATACAGTACGTAGACAAGAGCAGCATAGACATAAAAGCAACATACAGTACGTAGACAAGAGCAGCATAGACATAAAAGCAACATACAGTACGTAAACAAGAGCAGCATAGACATAAAAGCAACATACAGTACGTAGACAAGAGCAGCATAGACATAAAAGCAACATACAGTACGTAAACAAGAGCAGCATAGACATAAAAGCAACATACAGTACGTAAACAAGAGCAGCATAGACATAAAAGCAACATACAGTACAAAAACAAGAGCAGCATAGACATAAAAGCAACATACAGTACAAAAACAAGAGCAGGGACAAGAGCAGCATAGACATAAAAGCAACAGGGACAGTACTTCTCTGCTAGAGCAGACAGTGGGGGCATACTACCACTCTTTTCCCAACACCAGAGTACAGGGTCACCTAACATAGGAATGGCAGGATGGCTGCTGTAGATTTGCACTTCCAAATCCACTTGCTCCCTGATGGTCCGGCAAGCCTGCTTCGGGACAGTCGAATGCGACCTTTGGTCCTCCTCTTGCTCCCTGTCCTCTTCAAACAGCCTGCTTCAGGACAGTCGAATGCAACCTTTGGTCCTCCTCTTGCTCCTTGATGGTCCGGCAGGCCTGCTTCAGGACAGTCAAATGCGGTCCTCCTCTTGCTCCCTGTCTTTCGGGACTGTCCTCTTCAAACAGCCTGCTTCGGGACAGTCAAATGTATGTATAAGTATATATACTTTTTTGATCCCGTGAGGGAAATTTGGTCTCTGCATTTAACCCAATCGGTGAATTAGTGAAACACAAACAGCACACAGTGAACACACAGTGAGGTGAAGCACACACTAATCCCGGCACAGTGAGCTGCCTGCTTCAACGGCGGCGCTCGGGGAGCAGTGAGGGGTTAGGTGCCTTGCTCAAGGGCACTTCAGCCGCGGCCCAACCCTCCGGTTACAAGTCCAGAGTGCTAACCAGTGGGCCATGGCTGCCCCTATGTGACCTTTGACCTTTGGTCCTCCTCTTCAAACAGTTCTTCCAAGGCTGTCTTGCAGTGCTTTGCAGGTGGGGATTAAAATAAAAAAAACAATTACAAACCTGCTTTTAGAGAGGACTGTTAGTAGTACACTCTTTGTAATGAACTAACAGAGAACAGAGCTTACATAGTCTTCCTCTTCAACCTCTTCCTGGTCTTTGTAACTGACAGAGAACAGAGCTTACATAGTCTTCCTCTTCTACCTCTTCCTGGTCTTTGTAACTGACAGAGAACAGAGCTTACATAGTCTTCCTCTTCTACCTCTTCCTGGTCTTTGTAACTGACAGAGAACAGAGCTTACATAGTCTTCCTCTTCTACCTCTTCCTGGTCTTTGTAACTGACAGAGGACAGAGAACAGAGCTTACATCTTCTACCTCTTCCTGGTCTTTGTAACTGACAGAGGACAGAGAACAGAGCTTACATAGTCTTCCTCTTCTACCTCTTCCTGGTCTTTGTAACTGACAGAGGACAGAGCTTACATAGTCTTCCTCTTCTACCTCTTCCTGGTCTTTGTAACTGACAGAGAACAGAGCTTACATAGTCTTCCTCTTCTACCTCTTCCTGGTCTTTGTAACTGACAGAGGACAGATAACAGAGCTTACATAGTCTTCCTCTTCTACCTCTTCCTGGTCTTTGTAACTGACAGAGGACAGAGCTTACATAGTCTTCCTCTTCTACCTCTTCCTGGTCTTTGTAACTGACAGAGGACAGAGCTTACATAGTCTTCCTCTTCTACCTCTTCCTGGTCTTTGTAACTGACAGAGGACAGAGCTTACATAGTCTTCCTCTTCTACCTCTTCCTGGTCTTTGTAACTGACAGAGGACAGAGCTTACATAGTCTTCATCTTCTACCTCTTCCTGGTCTTTGTAACTGACAGAGAACAGAGCTTACATAGTCTTCCTCTTCTACCTCTTCCTGGTCTTTGTAACTGACAGAGGACAGAGAACAGAGCTTACATAGTCTTCCTCTTCTACCTCTTCCTGGTCTTTGTAACTGACAGAGGACAGAGCTTACATAGTCTTCATCTTCTACCTCTTCCTGGTCTTTGTAACTGACAGAGAACAGAGCTTACATAGTCTTCCTCTTCTACCTCTTCCTGGTCTTTGTAACTGACAGAGGACAGAGAACAGAGCTTACATAGTCTTCCTCTTCTACCTCTTCCTGGTCTTTGTAACTGACAGAGAACAGAGCTTACATAGTCTTCCTCTTCTACCTCTTCCTGGTCTTTGTAACTGACAGAGGACAGAGAACAGAGCTTACATCTTCTACCTCTTCCTGGTCTTTGTAACTGACAGAGAACAGAGCTTACATAGTCTTCCTCTTCTACCTCTTCCTGGTCTTTGTAACTGACAGAGGACAGAGAACAGAGCTTACATAGTCTTCCTCTTCTACCTCTTCCTGGTCTTTGTAACTGACAGAGGACAGAGAACAGAGCTTACATAGTCTTCCTCTTCTACCTCTTCCTGGTCTTTGTAACTGACAGAGGACAGAGAACAGAGCTTACATAGTCTTCCTCTTCTACCTCTTCCTGGTCTTTGTAACTGACAGAGGACAGAGAACAGAGCTTACATAGTCTTCCTCTTCTACCTCTTCCTGGTCTTTGTAACTGACAGAGGACAGAGAACAGAGCTTACATAGTCTTCCTCTTCTACCTCTTCCTGGTCTTTGTAACTGACAGAGGACAGAGAACAGAGCTTACATAGTCTTCCTCTTCTACCTCTTCCTGGTCTTTGTAACTGACAGAGGACAGAGAACAGAGCTTACATAGTCTTCCTCTTCTACCTCTTCCTGGTCTTTGTAACTGACAGAGGACAGAGAACAGAGCTTACATCTTCTTCCTCTTATTGGTCTTCTTCTTGCTCCAGTGTTTGAGCTTCTTCTTGCTCCTGCCTAAAAATAAATTGTGACTCCCATATATGAAATTGGTGTAAAAGGATAACAATAGCAGACAGACAGTCAAATGCCTCTTCTGACGGCCATCACCACTGCTGCTGTTCTTAGCCTTTCCCAGACGGCATCACTCTCTTCGGTCCATCACTGCTGCTGTTCTTAGCCTTTCCCAGACGGCATCACTCTCTCCCCTTCCTCCTCCTCCTCCTCCCCTTCCTCCTCTCCTCCTCCTCCTCCCCTTCCTCCTCTCCTCCTCCTCCTCCTTTCCCAGACAGCATCACTCTCTCCTCCTCCTCCTCCTCCCCTTCCTCCTCCTCCTCCTCCTTTCCCAGACGGCATCACTCTCTCCCCTTCCTCCTCCTCCTCCTCCCCTTCCTCCTCCTCCTCCTCTCTCCTCCTCTTCCTCCTCCTCCTCCTCCTCCCCTTCCTCCTCCTCCTCCTCCTTCGGTCCATCACTGTTACCTTTGTCCATCTGCACCTTTTCATTCTTGAATTTAGAAAGAGAGATTCATGTTCAACATGTTCAACAGAGACAAATGTGAAATTCCCATACACATCAGAACATCACTTTTCTTGAGCAGTGAACATTTGCCCTCCATGAATGTCAATCACAGTGGTTCAGTCTCAGAGAGGTTTTGTGGGAGGTGATGTGCACACACTTATATCAGTAGTGTTGTATCTGTAGTAGAAACCAGTATTTCAGTCTTAGAGAGTTTTGGCTGGAGGTGATATCAGTAGTGTTGTATCTGTAGGAGAAACCAGTAGTTCAGTCTCAGAGAGGTTTTGTAGGAGGTGATATCAGTAGTGTTGGGTATGTGTAGTAGAAACCAGTAGTTCAGTCTCAGAGAGGTTTTGTAGGAGGTGATGTGCACACACTGATATCAGTAGCATTACGTGCCTGTAGGGGGCAGTCTGATGCCATGGGAGGGGAGAGGCTGGAGGTAATATCAGTAGTGTGTCTGTAGGGGGCAGTCTGATGAGACGAGGTGATATCAGTAGCATTACGTGCCTGTAGGGGGCAGTCTGATGGCATGGGAGGGGAGAGACTGACTCCAGATCAGCATGGTGACTCATACTGTGCTGAGGTCAGTGCTGTGTGTCTGTGGGAGTTCATCTGGTAGCAGCAGAGGAGAGGAGGGCTGTGAACTGCGGGACCTGAAATGACCTATGGAGACAAACTGTTCCCTAGCTGTGAGATATGACCTAAACCAGGACCTCACCAATATGTCTGCATTTCTCTTTCAATGCTTGCAGAAGAGGCATACAGGCATGTGGTGTATGTGTGTGTGTGTGTGGTGTGTGTGTGTGTGTGTGTGTGTATATGTTTGCACCAGTGTTGCCACAGTTACCTTGAAAAAGAATCTGATTATAGATTCCTGATTACTCCTTTTTAACAGTAATGTTAACAATGTATAGCAGACATCCCAACCTAAACTACTTAGATACTGAAATTCAGATGTTTGTTCAATAATGTCTAGTCAGTACACCAAATAAGGAAGGCCTATTGATAGAAATTGTGATAGTAAAATATGTAGATTTTGGTAGTTTGGCCTTTTCATGTAGCCTTGGCAACTAGCCATCTAGTATACTGTAGGCCTGAGTAAT